>NC_047146.1:18080055-18386062 GCF_009829125.3 Periophthalmus magnuspinnatus
TGCCGCAAAGCTGATATGTAAATGAGGGCATTCATCTATCTATCCATTTTCTTCCGCTTATCCGGGGCTGGGTCGCGGGGGCAGCAGTCTAAGCAGGGACTCCCAGACTTCCCTCACCCCGGACACGTCCTCCAGCTCCTCTGGTGGGACCCCAAGGCGTTCCCAGGCCAGCCGAGAGACATAGTCCCTCCAGCGTGTCCTGGGTCTTCCCCGGGGCCTCCTCCCGGTGGGACATGACCAGAACACCTCCCTAGGGAGGCGTCCAGGAGGCATCCTGAGCAGATGCCCGAGCCACCTCAACTGGTTCCTCTCGACGTGTAGGAGCAGCGGCTCTACTCCGAGCTCCTCCCGTGTGACCGAGCTCCCCACCCTATCCCTAAGGGTGCGCCCGGCCACCCTACGGAAGAAACCCATTTCAGCCGCTTGTATCCGCGACCTTGTCCTTTCGGTCATTACCCAGCACTCATGACCATAGGTGAGGGTAGGAACGTAGATTGACCGATAAATCGAGAGCTTTGCCTTTGGGCTCACCTCCTTCTTTACCACAACGGACCGATACAGCGACCGCATCACTGCAGACGCTGCACCGATCCGCCTGTCAATCTCACGCTCCATCCTTCCCTCACTCGTGAACAAGACCCCGAGATACTTGAACTCCTCCACTTGGGGCAGAGACTCACCACCCACCCGGAGAGAGAGCAAACCACCTTTTTCCGGTCGAGATTTGGAGGAGCTGATTCTCATCCCAGCCACTTCACACTCAGCGCCAAACCGCCTCAGTGCCTGCTGCAGGTCCTGGCTCGAAGAAGCCATCAGGACAACATCATCTGCAAACAGCAGAGATGAAATCCTGTGGTTCCCGAACCAGACCCCCTCCGGCCCCTGGCTGCGCCTAGAAATTCTGTCCATAAATATAATGAACAGAACCGGTGACAAAGGGCAGCCCTGGCGGAGTCCAACATGCACCGGGAACAGGTCTGACTTAATAATAATAATAATAATACATTTTATTTGTTAGGCGCCTTTCAAGGCTCTCAAGGTCGCCGTACACATATACACACATACACAATACAAATAGAACAATGTAAAATGATTAAAAATACATTTAAAAACAAATATAGATTAAAAGACAGAGCAGTTATGGTCAGAGTGGTCAGGATGAGAAGGCCTTTCTAAACAGATAAGTTTTGAGTTTAGATTTGAAGTGTGGGAGTGAGTGTGTGTTGCGGAGGTCGTGAGGGAGGGAGTTCCAGAGCTGGGGAGCAGAGCAGCTGAAGGCTCTGCTCCCCATAGTGACAAGACGGGCAGGAGGGACAGTGAGGTGCAGGGAAGAGGAGGAGCGGAGGGAGCGGGCGGGTGTGGAGATGTGAATGAGGTCAGACAGGTATGGAGGGGCCAGGTTGTGGAGAGCTTTGTATGTGAGGAGTATGATTTTGTAGTGTATGCGGTGCGTGATGGGGAGCCAGTGGAGCTGTTGCAGGACAGGTGTGATGTGGTGATGGGAGGGTGTGTGTGTGATAATGCGGGCAGCTGAGTTTTGGACCAGTTGGAGTTTATGGAGTGATTTCTGTGGGAGTCCGAACAAAAGAGAATTGCAATAATCAATACGAGAAGTGACCAGGCTATGGATGAGGATGGCGGTGGTGTGTGGGGTGAGTGAGGGACGGAGGCGGTGGATGTTTCTGATGTGGAAATAGGCGGACCGGGTGATGTTGTTGATATGGGAGGTGAAGGAAAGTGTGCTGTCGAGGATGACACCCAGACTCTTTACCTGAGGGGAGGGGGAGATAGAGGAGCCATCAATAGATATGGAAAAAGGATTTATTTTGCTAAGGGTGGATTTGGTGCCGACAAGTAAGAGTTCTGTTTTATTGCCGTTAAGTTTGAGGAAGTTTGAGGTGAACCAGGTTTGTATTTCTGTGAGGCAGTCTGTCAGGGAAGAGGGTGGAAGTGTAGAGTTGGGTTTACTGGAAATGTAGAGCTGGGTGTCATCCGCGTAACAGTGAAAGTGAATGTGGTGTTTTCTAAAGATGGAACCAAGGGGGAGAAGATAGATTAGAAAGAGCAGAGGACCGAGGACAGAACCCTGAGGAACACCTGATGTGACAGGGAAGGGGTGTGAGGTGAATGACTTGAGCTGAATAAACTGAGAGCGATCTGAGAGGTAGGAGTGGAACCAGGAGAGGGGAGTACCAGAGACACCAATGGAGGAAAGTCTGTCAAGGAGGATGGTCTAGCAGGAGGAGGATGGAGAGTGAACCAGAGTCAGCAGAGAGGAGGAGGTCGTTTGTGATTTTCAAAAGGGCAGTTTCAGTGCTATGGAGGGGACGGAAGCCAGATTGAAATTGTTCGTAGATGTTATTGGAGGAAAGATGAAAGATGACTTACTGCTGGCAATGCGAACACAGCTCCTGCTCCGGTCATACAGGGACCGGACAGCCCTTAGCAAAGGGCCCCGGACCCCATACTCCCAGAGCACCCCCCAAAGGACACCACGAGGGACACAGTTGAATGCCTTCTCCAGATCCACAAAACACATGTGGACTGGTTGGGCAAACTCCCAAGAACCCATAAGGACCCGATGGAGAGTATAGAGCTGGTCCAGTGTTCCGTGACCAGGACGAAAACCACACTACTCTTCCTGAATCCGAGGTTCGACTATCGGTCGGATTCTCCTCTCCAGCACCCTGGAATAGACCTTACCGGGAAGGCTGAGGAGTGTGATTCCCCTGTAATTGGGACACACCCTCTGGTCCCCCTTCTTATACAGAGGGACCACCACCCCGGTCTGCCATTCCACAGGTACTGTCCCCGACCGCCACGCGATGTTGCAGAGACGTGTCAGCCAAGACAGCTCCACAACATCCAGAGACTTGAGGTACTCAGGACGGATCTCGTCCACCCCCGGAGCCTTGCCACCGAGGACCTTGCCAACCACCTCAGTGACTTCAGCCAGGGTGATGGACGAGTCTGCCTCCGGGTCCCCAGTTTCTGCTTCCTCCTCGGAAGACGTGACAGTGGGATTGAGGAGATCCTCAAAGTATTCCTTCCACCACCCGACAACATCCCCAGTCGAGGTCAGCAGCTTTCCACCCGCACTGTAAACAGTGTTGGTGAAGCACTGCTTCCCCCTCCTGAGGCGTTGGACGGTTTGCCAGAATCTCTTTGAGGCCGTCCGATAGTCCTCCTCCATGGCCTCCCCGAACTCCTCCCAACCCCGAGTTTTTGCCTCTGTGACTGCACGAGCTGCGGCACGCTTGGCCCGCCGATACTCATCAGCTGCCTCAGGAGTCCCACGAGCCAACAAGGCTCGATAGGACTCCTTCTTCAGCTTGACGGCATCCCTTACTTCCGGTCTTCTTCTTGAGGGCATTCAGCGAGTGCTAAAGTTGGCGTGCTCTGCTCTTTTGGGCTGTTGAATTGTTGTACAAATTAATGTTTGCCCTACTTCCGTACATTCTCTTATAGCATGATGGAAACTCATAAAAACCTTTAACAGCAGGCTAACCAGCGTTATCCTTTTCACTTTCATTTCTTAGTCCTCAATTTTTGCTCATGTTGGCAAAAACATCCTTTTTACATATCATTCAAAAGTGAGCAAAACTGCGCTGCGTCTTCTTTAGCGTGTTTGTGAGAAACTGCTTGCTAACCTTAACGTGGTGAGCTGTTTAGCACATGAATTGATAAATGAGGCCCTCAGTAAAGTAAAATTAATCTCTGGGAATTTTGTAGAATAATATATAAATTTCCAGGGCTGTAGTCGCCTAAAGAAATTGTTGGTTGACTAAAGACGTGTCCTGCCGAGTAAAAAGGGGGCGTGGCAAAAGCTCTCAAAATGATTTTGTATCTCTGTGTATGTGACCCCAACTGCACGCGCGAGACTACACCTGCAGGGGGAGTTCATACAAAAACTACTCTTTGTTCAGAAAATGTGTCAATTAATTCAATTTTTGGTCAAATAAGACTCCACTGAACAATTCTTTGACTAAATTAAAAAAGGAACTACAGCTTTATACAGGTAGAACATTGCACTTTTGCAGATGGAAACTAAATGAATACTAAAAGTCAAACAGACAACACCATAAAACAAACTATATACATTCTAGATGTGGTTATATTATTGGACAGAAAGTTTTTAAAAAACATAAATAAATGACGTTGTGAAGTGTTCACCTGGATCTCCTTTAGGACCAGCGACACCTAAAGAAACAAATACAAAAAACTTCTTAAAATAATTTGACAGATTTTAATAATAATAATAATAATAATAATAAATTGTAGTCTTACAATACATTATTAAACATCATAATCAATAGTATGATTTAGTTAGTTGACTAATGTGACGTGTTAGTCCTGTTGAAATGTTGCTACCTCATCAAAAACATACCTGGACTTGTGTTTTGTTTCATTCACACGTTTGAGTAATCCTGAATTAATCTGTTATACATCTTCAAAACTCAAAATGCTCTGTTCCACCTTGTGATGTCAGTTTTCAAGTTAACATCTACCTTTTGCCTTTAGGTATGTTTTTAACGAGGAAACAAACAACATAAATCAGAAAACAAACATAATATGGGCCCTTTATTACAATCTCTTTAATTTATTTCTGTTATTAGCATGTTTAGCTTAAATCTCTCGATGTCTTAAATGAACATGTTATTTCATTATCTCACACAGTAAATGTATTACCTTGTGGTCCAGGTGGGCCTGTCTCTCCAGTGTCACCTTTCTCTCCCTTTGGTCCAGGATCCCCAGGATGTCCTTAATACACCACAACAGAAAACATTAGCATACTGAACATAACTAAATATATATGACAGAACAAAACATGTATGACAAATGTCCACGCACCATAATGACCTTCCCACCCTGTGATTCCCATGGTGCCTGCAGTCAAAGCACAGGGAAAAGTGGTTACATATATAGAATTTTGGCCACACATCCAACAAGTTTTTTCAGTTCTGGCGCAGCTTCAGTAAAGTTGTTAGACTTGAGGCCACGCCAAAGCTCCTCTGGACTCTCAAGACGCGCCACAAAAACGCAGGACGCCCAAGACGCGCGTCCCACCATAGACTTTATTTGTATAGTACACAAGGTAATTCAAAGTGCTTTACAGAATAAGAAAGACATTAAAATCACACAAATTAAAAAATTAATAATCACAAATAATCATCATAAAATTACCATTAAAACAGAAGAGTGCAGAATAAAAACCTTTCAGTCATATGCACAGCTAAACAGAAGTGTCTTGAGCCTGGATTTAAACATTATCAAAGTAGAGGCCTGTCTCACATCTTCAGGAAGATTGGTCCAGGTTTTAGCTGCATAAAACTTAAACGCTGATTCCCCATGTTTAGTCCTGAATCTGGGCACCAGCAGGAGGCCAGTCCCTGAAGTCCTCAGAGTGCGAGATTGTTTATACGGCACTAACATGTCATGAGATATTTTGGACCTAGGCCATGGAGAGATTTGTTCACAAGCAGAGCTGCTTTAAAGTCTATTCTTTGAGCTACAGGAAGCCAGTGCTGAGACCTGAGCACAGGACGCATGTGTGAAGTACTTCCTGCTTCTAGCCAGGACCCAAACAGCAGCGTTCTGGATGTATTGAAGCCATCTTAAGGCTCGTTTGGAGAGGCCAGTAAGCAGGCCGTTACAGTAGTCTAACCTATTGGAGACAAATGCATGGATAAGGCTCTCTAAGTCTGGCTTTGACAGTATACCTTTGATCTTTTTCAATGTTTTTAGATGGTAAAAAGCTGCAGATGTTATTGATTTGATGTGGCTGTTAAAGTTCAAGTCTGAGTCCATTATTACCCCTAGATTTCTAGCCTGATTTGAAGGTTTTAGAGAGAGAGACTGGAGGCGACTGCTGACACTTTCTCTATGTTTCTGTGGGCCAAAGATGATGACTTCACTCTTGTCTGAGTTTAGCTGGAGAAAGTTGTTTTGCATCCACACACTGATCTGTTGGATGCAGTGGCAGAGTGAATCCACTGGTCCATATTCACCTGCTGCCAGTGAGACATAGATCTGAGTGTCATCTGCATAGTTATGGTAAGACTAAAAAGTCTAAAACCTGATTGGAAAACATTGAAGGAGTTGTTAATTTGGAGTAAATAAGCTGTTTATAAGCAGCTTTTTCGACAGCAATGGCAGATTTGAGATTGGTCGGTAATTGTCTTTAGAAGTGCTTTTTTCAAAGCTCTTGGGAATGTTCCAGATTGAAGTGACATGTTAACTATGCAAGCGAGTGGTGACAGCAAACTGTTGAGCACAGACTTTAGAAATTTAGTGGCTAACACATCGAGGCAGCATGTAGATTAACTCAGACTGGTGACAATGTCATGGACAGTTTTGTCAGTTACAGGTGCAAAGTGAGTCAGCTCAAAGTGTCTAGGTGGGTGCTGGGTTGTTATTTACGTTGTGGAATTGATGGTATTTTTAATACCCTGAACCTTGTCATTAAAGAACACTGCAAATTCATTGCACTTAGATGTGGAAATTAGTTCTAATGGCAGAGGAACTGGGAGGTTTGTTAATCTGTTTACTGTTGCAAACAGGACACGAGAGTTGTTACTACAACTTCCAAAAATGTCAGAAAAATACCTTTGCCTTGTTCTACATAAACTGTGGTTGTACATGTGCATCTTTTCTCTGTAAATTTCATAATGAACCTGGAGCTTTGACTTGCTCCATTCCCGCTCGGCCCTCCTCCCTTTTCTGTGCCCTGACCGAGTCATCATTCCTCCATGGCGCTTTCTGCTTATCTTTAACCATTTTAACCTTCAACGGGGCAATGGTGTCCAGAACATTCAAAACACTCGAAGTTACAGAGTTCAACAAATCATCAACATTAGAACATGAGGCATTTTCAAAGTGTATCATTTCCATGAACAGTGCACCTGTTTTATCATTTATCTCCTTATCACCTGTTTTATCTCCTTCGAACAACTGCAGGACCAGCCGCTGGTTTGGGAATAACAGACAGATCAAAAAAGACTAAGAAATGATAAGACAGAGCAACATCCACCACACTGACATTTGAAATATTTACTCCTTTAGTCCAGAGTGTGCCCTCTGTTGTGGGTGGGCTCGCTGACATGCTGAGTCAAACCAAAGGTTTCAAGGACAGAACTGAGCTCTTTGATGTTTCTGTCAAACACATTATCCACATGTACATTAAAATCACCTGTAATGACTAAACCATCAAAGTCTGTGCATATGACTGAAAGCATCTCAGTAAAATCATCAATAAAACTCAGACAGTGCTGAGGAGGTTTGTATATGACTAAGTAGAGTATGGAGGGGGATTGTTTTAGCTCCATTTTAAAGGAAACATAATCAAAAGATGAAAACACCCCAAATGACAATTTGTGAGTAACTAAATTATCTCTATAACATGCACACACACACCTCCACCCTTTTTGTTTACTCATGTTTCAGATCCAAATTTGAAGTTTGGTGGAGTTGATTCCACTAGAATTGCATTACCTGTGTTTTTGTCGAGCCATGTTTTAGTTACAAACATAAAGTCAAGATTAAAAGAAGAAATAAAATCATTAATTAAAAATAACTTGTTACATAAAGATCTGATAATGAGCACAGCAAGTTTCAGATTAGTTTCAGTAGGGATGGATGTTATCATCTTACAGAGAATGTGAACTAAATGTCTCTGATTGGACAGTCTAACTGTCCTTCTATTAATCAGTCTATGTGGTGTAACTGTAGATATACAGAATGTAAACTGGACGTCCCCGGTGTGAACGCACCATTAATGGCCCATATTACACTATTCTGATTTATGTTCTCTGGTCTATGTGATAATTTTGTTTCCAAAAAACTATCCATTTTTATGTTTTGTTTCATTCACACGTTTTACACAAAAATCCTGGAGAGTTTTTCTCTCAAACAAGAGAGATGTCATGAAGTAATACAGGAAGTGCTCCACAGTGTTTTTAAACTACATACACCTTCACTACAATCATTGGTATAAGGGTAATATAAGGTTAAAGTAGCACTAAACACCTAAACTCCTCCCACAACTACATTTCAAATAGAGCTGCCAAAGCGGGCAGTGCTTGAGGACTAAAGGACAGAGTGAGGAGGGGGGTCTGGTTCCTTTTTCTTTCTTTCTTTTTTTTCTTTTTTCTTTTTTTTTTTATGAGAAAGCTGCTTAGTTTGCACCAAAGTTGCCAAAATTACTAAGAATAATAGATGCTGCTATTAAAACACCATATACACAGTTTTTAAAAAGAGTATGTAGTGTTTAGTTCAATTTTAACAAATCTAGACTAAATACCATAAAGCCACATTCAAATAAAACCCAAGAGCCCATGAAAACATCAAGATTACCCATTGGACCCATCTCTCCAGGCTCTCCCTTTCCTTCTGGTCCCTGTTTACCAGCAGGACCTGCAGGGCCTAAAACATGAAACACATTGAAGAAGAAACATGTTAATAAATTATATGATCAAAACTGTCTTAAATACAAGACCAGCAGATGTGTGTCCATCTGACCCAAATTACTTTCTGCTCCTGTTGAAAGGCCTATATTCAGACTTGCATGAGCGACACTAACACCTACTACTCAACTGTTAGTTTGGACATAAGGTTTGGTTTAAAAGTTCATTATATCAAGACTTTATGTCAACAATTATATATAAAAAAAAAAATCATATATAAAACATATAAACATATATAAAACTGAAACAAAGCTCTGTTGCCATAGACCAGGGGTTTCCAAACTTTTTTTCATTAAGGGCCATATCTTGAAACATATTTGAAGCGGACATGTAGTCAGTACAGTGGATCATTCAGATGGGGACAAGATAACATTCCTTTAATGAGGCTTGAAACATACATTTTAGTTCTGTATTACTGTATAATGTGATGTCATTAAGATGTAGAATTACTGGTTGCTGTAAAAATGATGGTCTGAGGGCCACTGGATTTAGTTTACAGTAAAAAACATTTTCATGCATTTTTGGGTCCTCTTTTGGGTTTGGGTAGCATGAGAAGCTAATCTTTGCATCTGCTAATCTTGTTTTGCCATAGCTGATTATAAAAACAGTATGCCACTCATATTATGGAGACTTAGCTATACGCAAACGCCACTAAGGTGCTTTACATTTCACATACAGAATACATATTAGCCTGCAGTGTTAATGGCAGCTCACCGGTTGGTCCTTGGGGTCCAGGTGACCCTGCAACAACAAAACAGAATTCATTATAGCTTTTCACCTCCAATGGTAATTGACCCTCTGGCACTCTGGGTTTTCTGATCTGTTAAACAGGCTCTGTGCTTCAAAGCTAATGCTAACTTTTATTATATCATAAAATAAAATATGAAATAAACAACAAATACAAATTTTAAGCAAAGTCTGCTTGATTGTTTTTACATATAAATTATCTTAGTTTCATCATGCCTCTAAAATAGCATTAGCATTAGCATTAGCACTGAGACACAAACACAAATCACAACCTCATTTTCTTAGATTTTAGCATCATTCTTTGGGTATTTATTGTTTTTTTCGCATGACTCAGCAAAAACCTTACTGAGATTTAATATGACAGGAGGCGGTGATGCTAACAGTGAGCTAGCCACGTGCTGTTGTGCACAAAGCCAATTGGAGAAGGAAGTTGCTTGTTACAATTGTGTAAGGGCCATTATTCAAACATTACACAATACACAGTTTTAGATGTAGTAATATCCTACTTGAGAATCAGATAGTGTCAGAGCTGAACTTTTTAAAAATCATTTGGATTTTTCAAATAATTTTACTTAAAGGCTGAATGTAGCGGCCTCCCTCAGCAAACTTTGAGGCCGCAGTGAGAGCCAGAGTGGGTCCTGGGTTGTAGCTTTGTGACATGCTGGTAGTTTATTGAGGACAAATACAATGAGATCCGATACACGTTTGTTGGCAATTTATTTTAGCGAACACACAGACACACAGAGCTATCAGCAGCGCAGCAGAGAGAATGGACATAGGTGGGCATAACAGGTTATGGTATCATAAGTAAATGGAGATAAACTTGCGGCCAACAAAAATTACAGCTACCCAGCCCTGACTCTCAGCACTGTGCCCCAGGCGAGTGTCGCCTTTTCACACATACGTGCACGTGCACCTGCCCATGACCCCGCCCCCTCTGCTCTCAACCAATCACACGCACACAAGCAGCAAACACACCGTGCACTCCTCTACCCATCTCCTACACTCAATAGTATACCTGTACACATACTGTATGCAGACATAACTTTATCTTGCAACAAAGTGAATGCAGATTGATTTATAGCAGTTTAATGCAATTATTAATATACAAAATGCTTTTTTAACTTACCTTGTTCACCAGCCTGTCCTTGTTCTCCTTTTGTTCCTGTAAATCCAACATCACCTGCACACATAACATAGCAACGCACTGTATTTGTTGTCTGTCAAATGTTAAGAATAGTTTTGACTTATTGTGGTTTGTTTAACTAGTGTATTTAACTTGTTTACATGTATTTTTACAGTTTTCATTTTGTCACTAGCACAAATGCATTGTGTAACTTTTCTGGTGGAGGGCCCTGCTTTTTATTAAACTCTTATCACCACAGAGACAACCAGGCCAAATCCAAAATTATAGGATACTCCCTTAGACAAACATTCTGTAATATTTACTTTTTTCTTACTCAATTTCAGGTTTTACAGAGTGTCTAAATGCAGAATGCCACGTGCCAGTTTCTGTAAAGCGGATTATTGAAGAAATGCAAGATAGATTTTAATGCCGTGCTGTGGAACATTAAAAACAGCACGCTGACCATCAGTGAAAAGGTGGTCATAATTTAAGTTAATCTGAGGAGTGATCGGCTGCCGCGCTTTGACCTATCGGGGCCGCGAGTGAGATAGAGCCGTCTGCGGGAAATGTCAGAGCTCCTCATCCATCAGCTGGTCTCATCAGAGGAGGACGAAAGGAGGACAGGAACCATCATTACAGCCATCATCTGAGCACGCGCCCCGAAACGTAATGCTACTACACTGGCACACTCACCTTGTTTACATGCTGTCCATTCTGACAGACACATTCTTCTTTCTTTTTTTTCTTTTTTTTTTGTTTTAGTGTAGTTTTGGTCAACAAAAATGTCATGTTAGTCTAAAATCCTACATACATTTGTCAATCATCATCAATCATCACAAAAATCATAGTAACAGCCTATAATTGATAACATAAAGAATGTTTGACACAACTGACCTTTGAGTCCTGGGGGGCCTGGGGGTCCTGCATTCACACAAACATTATATAAAAACAAAAGTTATAAATCACATATTTCAAGACAAACATATTTTAAGAAAAACAGCAGCAGTAGTAGTAGTAGTTGCAGAATTAATAGTAATAGTAGAAGCAGTATTAGTAGTACCTGGAGTGAGGATGACGGCGCTGAGGCACAAGTCCAGTCTTTGTGCACTGGAATTTAACAGTAATAGCAGCAGCAGCGTAGTAGTAGTAGTAATAATAATAGTAGCAGCAGCAGCAGTAACAATAGCAGCAGTAGTAGTATAAGTATGTGGCGTGAGGCTGATGGCGCAAGTCCAGTCCTTGTGTGCTGGAGTTTAACAGCAGTAGCAGTTGCAGTAGTAGTAGTAGTGGTACCTGAATGGAGGCTGATGCGCAAGTCCAGTCTCTGTGCACTGGAGTTTAACTGGACCAGGTCAGTCTGAAGTCTGTGGATCTGACCGTCGGCTCCACACTGACTCTCCACCTGCACACATCACCACACACACAGTTTGACACAGGTGACACACAGTAGGCTTGTTTTGACTCTAAAAGCTGCTTTTACAATATATATGTACTATAGCAAGACAAATTTTAGTTAATTGCATGAGAAAAAAGACAAGTACAGCCCATTTAAAGCTGGGGTACCTGATTTGCAAACAATGAAAGGGGAAAGTATGTATTCAGATCTATCTATGTTGTTCCTAACTCTCACAAACCCTATAGCACACCACTAATATTCACATGCATGGTTTACTGGCTACTAGCACAGCTTCAGAACAGTTTTTCCAGACACAAAAGTGAAGAACAGTGGAGCATCTTTGGACAGCTGATCAGCTTTGATCTCCAAAAGCGTCATATAGTAATGACTCACACGGCTCTTTCTTATGTGTGCGATAGATAAAATGTGTTCAAATTTGATGGATAGAAGAGTTAGGTTAGGCTTGAGCTTTAATGAGGACCGATTACAAGGCCCATATAAGGTGTTTCTTCTGAACATTTTTGAAATACCTAAATAGCCTACACAGGTGGACAAAATTGTTGTTACTATTCTGTTAATGAAAGAAAACCTCACAATGGTCACAGAAATAACTTGAATTTGACAAAAGTAATAATAAATAGAAATTCTATGATATTTAACCAATGAAAGTCAGACATTGCTTTTCAACCATGCTTGAACAGAATTACTTAAAAAAATAAACTTTAGACAAAAATGATGGCACCCCCAGAAAAGACTGAAAATAATGTGACCAAAGGGACATGTTAATCCAAGGTGTGTCCACTAATTAGCATCACAGGTGTCTACAATCTTGTAATCAGTCAGTGGGCCTGTATATAGAGCTACAGGTCATCACTGTGCTGTTTGGTGACATGGTGTGTACCACACTCAACATGGACCAGAGGAAGCAAAAGAGTTGTCTCAGGAGATTAGAAAGAAAATTATAGACCAGCATGTTAAAGGTAAAGACTATAAGACCATCTCCAAGCAGCTTGATGATCCTGTCACTATAGTTGCACATATTATTCAGAAATTTAAGATCCATGGGACTGTAGCAAACCTCCCCTGGACGTGGCTGCAGGAGGAAAATTGATGATAAATCAAAGAGACGGATAGTAACAAAAGAGCCCAGAAAAACTTCTAAAGAGATTAAAGGTGAACTTCAAGCTCAAGGAACATCAGTGTCAGATTGTACCATCTGTCGTTGTTTGAGCCAAAGTGGACTTAATGGGAGATGACCAAGGAGGACACCATTATTGAAAACAAATCATCAAAAAGCCAGATTGAAATTTGCCAAACTAAATGTTGACAAGCCACAAAGCTTCTGGGAGAATGTCCTATGGACAGATGAGACAAAAATGGAACTTTGTGCCAAAGCACATCAGCTCTATTTTCACAGATGGAAAAATGAAGCATATTAAGAAAAGAACACTGTACCTACAGTGAAACATGAAGGCTCTGTTATGTCATCTGTGCCATCTGGCACAGGGTCTTGAATCTATGCAGGGTACAATGAAATCTCAAGACTATCAAAAAGGATTCTAGAGAGAAATGTGCTGGCCAGTGTCAGAAAGCTTGGTCTCAGTCGCAGGTCATGGGTCTTGTAACAGGACAATGACTCAAAACACACAGCTAAAAAACCCCAAGAATGACTAAGAGGAAAACATTGGACTATCCTGAAGTCGCCTTCTATGAGCCCTGACCTAAATCCTATTGAGCATCTTTGGAAGGAGCTGAAACATGCCGTCTGGAAAAGGCACCCTTCAAACCTGAGACAACTGGAGCAGTTTGCTCATGAGGAGTGGGCCAAAATACCTGCTGAGAGGTGCAGAAGTCTCATTGACAGTTACAGGAAACATTTGATTGCAGTGATTGCCTCAAAAGATTGTGCAACAAAATATTAAGTTAAGGGTACCATCATTCTTGTCCAGGCCTGTTTTAGTTAATTTTTAAAAATAATTCTGTTGAAGCATGGATGAAAAGCAATGTCTGACTTTCATTGGTTAAATCTCATAGAATTTTTATTTATTATTACCTTTGTCAGATTCAAGTTATTTCTGTGACCATTGTGAGTTTTTCTTTAACCGATGGGTACCAACAATTTTGTCCACATTGTTCATTCTAAAAGAACAATATGCAGTTGAACAAGTGTAGTAACCAGTAGTCATGGTCTTTGGCCTTTAAGGTTTTTATCTCAGTTTAGACCTAATATTGACGTGTGAACGTGCTCTAAAACAGAAAAAAGTTCATAATAACTGTGACAAAGTGGGCCTTTGTCCCTTTTTAATATTACCATAATTTTGTTTGTTCACATGTAGGTTCACTTTCAATAATTTTCCAATACAAAGCTAAATAGAACTATCCCGGGTTTGTTTAGTTTAGTTTTTCAGTTCGTTTAATCACCACACACACTTGTTAGTTTAAAAGTATTTTATTTGGTTAAATGTAGTTAATTCAATTATTTTGTCAATTCAGTTTAATACTGCAATCTAGTGATGTGTCCTCCGTGTCGAGTAATCCAGGAAGACTAACGGTGAAGAGTGTATCGACGCTTGTATTTATATATATATATATATATATATATATATATATATATATATATACAAACACACACACACACACACTATATCACTACAGTATACATGTTTTGCATACTTCTTTATTTTGCTGACAGTTTTATTCACAGACTTTCTGCAAAATGCTACACACTTCATATTCACGCAAATTGATATTTTTGCGTCCAGTAGATGCGTCCATTCAGCAGAGTGAAACTCCCACATCTACATCACCAACAGTAAATGTAACAATCGAAGTACAGAAATACCTGGCAGAACCAAACATAGCCAGACAGGAGGATCTACTGCAGTACTGGAGAAGGCAAAGAAATAAATGTCCACATTTATTCACACTGGCCACCATGTACCTTTGCACTCCAGCTTCATCTGTGCCCTGTGAGAGGATTTTTTCTAAAACAGGAGAAATCCTTACAAAAAGGATTTCTTTTTTTGAATAAAAAACAATGAAAAGTATTGGGGTTTGGTTCTCTTTATTTAATTAGAAGCACTACTACAAGTAACACAAGTGAATTCCTATTTCTAATAATGTGTTTCACTGTGGTCCTATCACTGGTTTTGTTGTTCAATTGATGGCACTGAGGTGGAAACTAGATTGCAGTACATTGATGGCGCCATAGAGTAAATGAATCCTTATGAAGTGTCGGTACATGTGTCGGCACAGTTGACTGAAAGTATCAAAGCTTCATGGGGCTTCATCTCACCATCACTACTGCAATCCACTGGTACTATCCCACCAAATGATATAATAATTAGTAAAAACATGAAAAGCTGTCATACGCACTTTAAATAGTGTTCCAAGTTATCTGATGTTAAATAGCAAGACTAAATTGTCCAAATATATGCCAGAATAATGACATATAATTCTACCCTATAAACTTGAGTGTGGTTGCAGTGTCCGTACCTGGTTCTTGAGTGTTTTCAGTTGTCCCCTCAGACTCTGAGTCTCCTGGCTGGTGTTCTGGATTAAACTCTGGAAGTCTGCTGGACTGCCTGACAAATCAGATTTGGACCCTGACGACTCCAATGTGAAAACTGAAAGATATATTGAGGAAGTTGTTAAGAACAACACTATTTTGGCCAACGCAGTGCATGTTCATGTGGTTTCATGTGGTAACACGGAGCATGACCTGAAAACTGCTTCAGACCACTGTGGTGTCCTGGAAAAATATCCTTTCTATCTTTTTGAATTCTTCAAGCCCTCCACATGGGTTTTGGGAGTTTCGCAAGACCCATGTGGGTTCCAAACCACACCCGAGTTGGTATAAACCTGGTGTAAGACTTCTGGTAGCAGGCACACCACCTGCATGACTCCATGGACTTAAACACAAACTTTGGACCTACACGGAAACAGGTCTGTGTACCTGTTTGGTCCAGGAGTAGTCCAAGATACTTTTTCTACCATTCTACATGCAACTTGTTAATTAACTGTTTCTGTATGTATTACTTATTCAAGTTACAAATACTGCATATGCATTTGCCTAGATGTAAAAATATGGCTGTGTAACTGCGTATCTCCTGATAAATTGAGATTTTAAGACCATCATAACTTTTAATTTACTCTGTCGAGGGCCAAATAAAATGATGTGGAGGGCCGCATTTGGCCCACGGGCCTTGACTTTGACACATGTGTTTTAGAGGGTCCGTATACTAAGTCAAACAAGTAGAGATTAACCAATATACCCACCTTCATAGAGGAGGAAGATATTCAGAGATGTTTGTAGAATGAGGTAAACCACGATTACAATCAAACACCATGGTCTCCTCTGAGGGGCCCTCTTCAGATCTGAAATACAATAACAGTCATCACATCAGACAGGGCCACTCTGAAAGAATACTCCTGCTCTGAGCACATAGGGCTGTCAGCTGTCAATCAAACATCAGCCCGAAGGAGAGGAGGCGGGGCTAAAATCAGGACTTCCACGTGACAAGACCAAAACGGACATACTCATTTTTAAAGAACTGTATGTAAGATTTTTTTTTACCCATCTGTGTTCCCAGGTATGAAGTAAACATGTTCCAGACAAATATAGTATGTCATGATAAATATCGTGATGCTGATTTATTCTGAATTACAAAAACATTGTATATAATGTCTCTCATTTCTGTTGATCCAGGTGGTTTTAAACCTAAAAGGCCTCTCTCTGATCTGAATGGTCACTACCTAAACTCCAGCACCTGCAGTCAATTATAAACCAGTGCTAGTGCAGCCTCTGCAGCTCAGTGAGTGAATTCTGGAGATTCTGAGCTTTCACATGAGACTGTACTTGTGCGTGTCCTCTATCTGCAGGTTAAGGCTCTGGACACACAGGTTCAGTTGAGATTGTAATACCTTTCTAACAACGGTGAGTGTGCAGGTTACATACAGTTCCTCTAACCTTACAAAATGCATTTTCATTGTGTGCTTCAACTCAAATTCCTGTGTCACTGTCTGAGCTGGTGAAATATGGCAACTGCGTTCACCAATGGGGCTATTTAATCTAAACTTCATAATTTAGTTTAATAATTTAGGATCAAGTAATCAGATTACTTTGCCCAGAGTGTTCCACATCTTGCATTAATTCACTTACAGATGTTTTATTGCTTTATTGCTTGAAAAACATGGATTCTTACTGTGCAGACCAGGGACATGCACAGAGACTGTGAGGGACAGGTGCTCAACCATAAAGAGGCTATTTCCCATATTGCTTAAAATGAACTTATCCACAGGTTTTTAAAGCAAACAAGTATGGTTTCGCTTCTTTAGAGATGACTGTGCACCTGCTGAGGTTTAGCAGCAAAGCTTTGTGCATAGGTGCATATATGAGCTCAGGGACCAATAAGAAGATCACAAAAAAACACAGACAGAACAAAAAAGGAACATCTGAGGGGGGTCTAATTTGGGGTGTTTAAGGTGAAGAAATCCTATTTTTTATCAGTCTGATACAGAACAATGGGATATAGGCCCATTGCTGTAGTTCACTTCTGTCTAAGATTCAAAACATCCAATTGTTGGCCTGCTTTTATGTCATACTTGTCATTAAGTTAGATTTTAGAAATACTGTTCTCTTGTGACAAACTCGTGTGTCAGTGGCTCTGTGTGGAGCATCAGCCTTCTGTTCCCTCCCTGTGTTCTGCTCCTGCTCTCCAGCCCACTGAGCTACAGCCCCCCCCCCCCCCCCCCCCCCATATACATACATATATATATATATATATATATATATATATATATATATATATATATATATATATATATATATATATATATATATATATATATATATATATATATATAATGCTGAAATTTTCTCCACTGCTACATGAATTTCATTTTGTATATAGCAATGTCGCCCCCCTCTGGTTACTGCATGTCAGAGCCAATTCTCCTTCTGTAACGAAGAGCAAAAAATGAATTGAGAAAATGAATTTATGAAAATTATTTTTACATTATATGAGTAATTTTTACTCACAAATGTCAAGTTTTATTCTTATTTGAAGTCTGCTGAAGTTGCCTTTTAAAAAGTTTTTAAACACCACGACTATATTCCAGGAGTAATATGTTGTATGTAAAAAAAAAAGATGACATTAACCATCTGGCTTCCCTGTGGACATTGTTTTGGTTTAGTTCATGCTAATGACACCAAATTATGTGCATTTCTTGTTGTTTTTTGCTCCCAAAATTTCTTTTGCTACTGCACAAGAACACTATGATTTTTTGTTTTGTTTTTTTAATCACACTTGGGACCCTAAGGACATAAATGTTCACTTACAAAACATATGTAAAATCATCATAGATGAAGATTTTTCATACTTTTATCAACTAAATTCAATGATCTATCTATGATCTATAAAAATCATACAACTTTTAATCGTTTAAATGCTGGTTTGAAAACTTGTATTTCACATGTAGAGTAAAAAGGCTTTTAAAATTGAGATATCTTCCAGAAAACTGAAGCAAGGGTATATTAGGGTAGTGTCTGTGTAATCCCTCAGACGTCCAGGTATGATCCATAGTAAAAGAAAAATTCAATTCTGTAAACTGGACAAAAGGTTTTAGAGTGAAGACATTTCACTGCTCATCCAAGCCACGTCTTCAGTTGTGGTCAGATTATGGTGGACACTGCTTTATATCTGTGTGAAGAGAGGAGCCAACTACACTAAAACTAACACACCTGCTGCTTACACTTTTTGTTTGTTTGTCAGGTAGGTCTATTGAACTACGCTAAGTGTGACTAAAAAAACACCCTGAAAGTTACAGAAAGATTAAAAAATAAAGGTAATTTTTCACAAAGCTCCATTATAATCAATATGAAGGATGTGTCTGAAGTGATTTTAACTGATGCTACACAAAAACTAAAAATGCCACAAACTTCAAATTTTAAACAAAGTTGAAGCTTCCTAGTTCACATATAGTGTATAATTATAACCTGGCTTCAGTTTTTTTGGATATCTCAATTTTATAGACAATTTTTACATTACTGAATATTATTATGGGCAGGGCAGGGGCAGATCTTTTATAAGCTCTATCCTTACAGGCTGTGACTTTTTTAAAGGGAAGCCTGGCTTAAATGACATGAACATTTGTGTCTCTTGAATTGCTCCTTCAGATATTTCATTTTTCTCGTTTGTGTGTTGTAGAAAATACATTATTTTTGACATTATTTAATGTTTTGTCCTCTTTACATTAACCACACATTATAAATCTGATGTTACATCCATACACTTACTCTTTAAGTTACTCTTTCTTAAGTGGCAGATTCCCCAAATACGTTTTACTCTTACTGAATCTGGAATAACCACTTTGTACTTTTACTTAATATTATTGTGAAATAACTTCAGTCTTACTTGCGCACAAATTTGGCTGCTTCCCAAAAACACAATCTTGAAAAACAGAGCATGAGTTTATCATTTCATTATAGTTTTATATGATCTGGAAGTTGGTTCTATCCTGTTTTTATTTTTTTATTTAAAGAAAAAGCAAAAATGCTACCACAGAATTCTGATCTGCCTCCAGCTCTATGTCAAACTTGACCCCAACCTATTTACTAATGTTGAAATGTCTTTTGCAGTGTGCAGTACTCACCCTCATGTCCAGAGCGCTGGAGTTCAGAGCGGGACATCCCAGATCGGGGGTTGTTTTGTGTTTGGGACATTTTGTCTGAGTCCACGGGGTTGTCCATGTGTCTGAGTGTCACTGTGCACTGTGTGTGTCTGTCACTGCCAGTGTCATATGAAGAGGATGAGGGTGTGAAGGAGAGTGAGACGGAGGGGAAGAGGGAGGAGGGAGAGGGAGGAGGGAGAGGGAGGGTGAGAGGGGAGTGTCCGGGGCGGCACCATGAGCCTGTTTGTTGTTTCATCTGTCAGAACACTGCAAAAAAAAACATCTATGAATGGGCCTGGTTAGCACCTGATGGAACAGCACTCAGAATGGCAGGTGCTGCAGTGGCTCATTGTGTCCTTAGGCAAGACACTTCACTCACATAACCTAATATGCATTTGCGTGTGAGCGTGTGTCCGTGCGTTTGTGTACAAGGAATAATCCTTGAAAACTCCAAAACGACTTGAAGTATTTTGGAAAAGTGCGAGACAAAACTAATGCAGCAATAATGTGTTCAACCACAACTATGCAGACGACACCCTTACTTCTTCTTATTTTATTTATTTGAAAAGAGACAGCACATATCAATGAACATTTAAAAATGTAAATATGTAAAAATATAGCCAACGTAGCTAATTTCCATCTTTACTGTCTCAGCAGGTTGATGTAAAACAGTTTAAAGGAGAAAGAAAAGAGCAGCAACAAAAGCAAATGTAACACACCAGCACAGTTACTATACAAACAGCACACTCACTATACACACAACACACTCACTATACACACAACACACTCACTATACACACAACACACTCACTATACACACAACACACTCACTATACACACAACACACTCACTATACACACAACACACTCACTATACAAACAGCACACTCACTATACACACAACACACTCACTATACACACAACACACTCACTATACACACAACACACTCACTATACACACAACACACTCACTATACACACAACACACTCACTATACAAACAGCACACTCACTATACACACAACACACTCACTATACACACAACACACTCACTATACACACAACACACTCACTATACACACAACACACTCACTATACAAACAGCACACTCACTATACACACAACACACTCACTAGACACACAACACACTCACTAGACACACAACACACTCACTATACACACAACACACTCACTATACAAACAGCACACTCACTATACACACAACACACTCACTAGACACACAACACACTCACTATACAAACAGCACACTCACTATACACACAACACACTCACTAGACACACAACACACTCACTAGACACACAACACACTCACTATACAAACAGCACACTCACTATACACACAACACACTCACTAGACACACAACACACTCACTAGACACACAACACACTCACTAGACACACAACACACTCACTATACACACAACACACTCACTAGACACACAACACACTCACTAGACACACAACACACTCACTATACACACAACACACTCACTAGACACACAACACACTCACTAGACACACAACACACTCACTAGACACACACAACACAGTCACTAGACACACACAACACACACAACACGCTCACTATACGCCTGTTTACATTCTTATTTATTTTTTTAGTACATAATTTCTTTAGAATCGTTTTTATTTTTATTTTTTTTAAAGGATTTTATATATAGTTTTCATTATCATCTTACAGTATAGAAAATGTAACGTTGTGTGTGGTCACTAGATGGCGCTGTAGTCTTGTGTTATTGATGTTGCCTCGCTGACTCAAGTGTGTTTAGAGTGCACAGTTGGGAGTGATATAAATAATGACAAATATCAAAGGATAAAAGTATGTTATGCGTATATTTTTTGTAGTAATTTGCTATTTAGACCATTCTTCAATTTCTTAAAGAGGGTTTTTTAACTTCTATGTTGTATTAACTATTAACATATTTAGACCACCATGTTACCTTTTAATGTTTTGAAGAGTCTCCTCTTCCTTTGCTCTCTGCACTAAGTCACTCCTCCATCAGAGCACTATCACAACACAATCAGCGTGCATCCCACTAAAGAAACTACTGCTGTGTACAGTTTTGTATCATGTTTTTGTATATTTATGGAGAATTGTCCTGTGGGAGCATGGGTGACGGAGGCTTGTGGGCGGAGCATTGCACAGAATCTTACAGCTAGGACGGGTCGGAGAGATTTCCAGATTACTCAAACATGCATGGATGACGTCTGAAACCTCTACAGGCATGTTTTTGATGAGGGAACAATGTTATAACATGGTAGAAAAGTTTAAAAAAAAAATAATAATAATAAAAAAATGATTCTTGCAAACAAAGACATCAAAATTACATTTCTCTCCCTTGAGATGAACAGATTAACAGAGTTTAACACTTCACTCATTGATTCTACAGGAATCCTCCATGTTTTTTAGTCCGATGAAATTTTTTTTCCCCTTTATTTTTCCTCGTAAGCAGCCATATTTGTTTTGATACTCACAAGTATTAAAGTATTATTATAAGTAGTTATTCTGGATCCTGCGCAATGATATTATATACGTATTATTATTATTATTATTGTTATTGTTATTGTTATTGTTATTGTTATTATTATTATTATTATTATTATTATTATTATTATTATTATTATTATTATTATTATTATTATTATTATATTCTACAGAGCCTACATGTCATTATTGCTTTGTGTTGTATGTTTGCAGAAAATGACCAAAGCAAATGTCTGGTTAAACACTGACTACATAGAAATAGATTAAATGATTCTGATTCTAAACTCATATGAATACATTTACTCATTATTCATTGGGTCCATACTGTGTGATGGCTGCCCAGGGCCCAGTCTGTACCATCGGTCCCTCTGAACACCAGCTCTCACCCACACACCACATTCATACAAGGCAACATGCGTGAAGTCTTGCTCAAGGGCACAGTGACTGTCTGCGTGGATTGGAGCTGGGATCAAACCGCTGACCTTGGGCTGATAATGGGAACATTATTATTTCCTTGTGTACGGCCCTGTACCTGAAGTTCCTCATTCAGCAAAATGTGTCCTGCCCCAGTACAGCAGCTCTAGAGGTCAGAATATGTCCGCTGCATCCAGTCTGTATCTAATAGGCCCTTTTCACAGCTGCTCTCCATTTATTCTCTATTACAACTTAGCAGTGTCATTATTTAAATAAATCAAAATGTATATATTAGACACCGGACAGCAAGTTACAGATGGTAGATATGTGTGTCTCAGAGCTAATGCTAAGCTAATCTAAATCTCAAAATAGATCACAAAACAAGTTTATGAAAATACATCTAATGACAAGTCAATTGCTTTTCTGTGCAAAATCATTCAGACTGTAGCGTTATTTTAACATCACTAATTCATTTTAATTTGAGTTAGCATTAGCTTCCAGACACAAACTTTTCCTCCAGTCAAGTATTTACGTCGTAGTAAAGGTCTTGACGTGCCGTCTGTGATTATTGTTCCACAGCTTGCTGTCCGCTGCCTGGTCTTTAAATATGGATTTATTTTAGTACGACTTGACTAATTCCCAATACACAATGACGCTTTTGAGAGAACCGGAACTAGCCAGACGGCTCTGTGAAAATGGCTGATTATGAAGTTTTTTTTTATTGTCCGAGAATCAGGAAGTGCACTGTTAGCATGCTAGTTGTTGTTAGCAATGGCAAAACTCCGCACTGGTCGCCGAAAGTTGAGAAAAGTGCTTATAAACTCATCGTGGTGAATAATTAGGATGTTCATAATGTATAAGGTAAGTGAGGAATAACTTTGGACCACTGAAAACTGTTTAAAATGAAGTATATTTTATTTTTTTATTTTTTTAAGTTTTTAAGACTGTAAATCTGAAACTGCTTCATAATAAAAATGGACTTGTTCAAAACTGCACAGCGGCATGTCACTGTAACAGGCAGAAGATGTTCATGTATGTGTTTTATTGTTCAAACACGACTCCGTGACAACCCTGCATATATCACCCGCTCCAGAGTTTATTTTTTTTGAATAATTACTCTTCAAGTAGAGAAAAGTGGGCAGGGACAGGGGATAAGTGAACACCAACATTTTAGGAGCACCAGAATTACTGCTTTAACAAAATAACATCAAATAAACCTTATCTTTGGCACATTCATTGAAATCATTTGTGAACATCAATGGATTCTTCCTGCCTGCAAAGTTAGATTCCTAAATTAGTTTTTACCACGAAAATTCACTAAAACAGACTACACCAGTGCACACTCCTGGACACACTAAATGTAACAGTCATGGATGAAAAAAAAAGATTGGGAGTGAGTATCATTATATAAGCAGTTATGGACAGTACAGGTACTTTTCTAAAATCAAGAGAAAACATGGTAGTACTTCATGTCATTCAGGCTTTGAACTGTGAGGTTAAACAAAAACACAGCTGTGGTGCAGACATGTGGTTTGTCTTCTGTATAATGACAAATAAATGCATAACAAATAAACAAAGCTGTTTTTTATGTTACGTTAATAATACAGTGTAAATGTATAAGTACAATACTAGCCCAAATTTTTCGCAGTACTCTGACTGGACTATCTAACACAATAAATGACAAATACATTTTAATTCAGGTATTTGGTATTCTATGATTACATACATTTTTAAAGTATTCCTATGTTATAAGACAAAACTTATAACTTAACTATATAAAAAATGTATACAGGATTTTTAGGAGTTAGATTTTATATATATATATATATATATATATATATATATATATATATATATATATATATATATATATATATATATATATATATATATATATATATATATATATATATATATATATATGTATGTATGTTTTTAAAAAGTAGTGCCACATTGACAGTACAGGTTTATGATTTTAATACATAATATTTCGTCTGGTGAATCCTCGCGCCTCGTGTCGTCTCGTGGGAATTATGTGACCTCCCATCACTATTACAAAATAATAATGAAAAAATAAAAAACACATCTCCGCCTGTCACAGAAATGCGTCTCTGCGCCTTTGTCCTCTTTTGTCAATGATGAGACATGAACAATGGACTCAAATCTCACCTTTATTGTCAATAATAAGAGAATGCACTGGAGGCGTATTTGCGCACAAAGAACTTGAGAGAGCTGCGACCACTGTGACCTTCAAACACAAAGCGACCTGAGAGCAGCTCAAACAGCGCCTCAAACAGCGCCTCAAACAGCGCCTCAAACAGCGCCTCAAACTGCGGCCCTCCGCTCTCAACTCAGCCTGAGCAGAGCGCTCTGAGCACTGTGTGGGCCTGGACAGCCAGAGACCCCAGGTCCTGCTCTGGTCCTGCTCTGGTCCTGCTCTGGTCCCGCTCTGGTCCTGCTCTGGTCCCGCTCTGGTCCTCACGCCCCGCTGGGCTCCTTCACACCGCTGTGGGGGAGTATGTGTGGGGGTATGTGGGGAGTATGTGGGGGAGTACGGGAGTGTACAGTGTAGTGTAGCAGATGATGGGCTCAGCCCGTGGTGCGTTCAGGTCCCTCTGTAAACCTCTGTACCGTGCGCACACACGGTGGGTGAGCGCGTGAGGGGTACGTGATAATCTCTTCTTTGGTTTCACGCGCGAGCTCTGACATTATTGGACGTCGTCACCTCGAGTCTAAACGTGTCGTGCGCTCTGATTGGACACTTAGGCCCGGGGCAGCGTGTGCGCGTGCGTGTGTGTGATGAGCTGTGATCGCGCGCCGAGCGCAGCCACTCACCATGACGCGGTGCACAGCGTGCTACACGCGCCCCGCAGGACCCGTGGACATGTTTTAGACCCGGACCAGCCCCGGACCGTGGACCAGTACCTGGACTTTGGACCCACTCTGGACCAGGACCGGACTGAGAGGCAGGACATGGAGGAGCGGCGCGGCAGCGCCTCGGACAGCGGCGAGGACAGCGCGTCGCCGCCGCACCGCGTCACTAACTTCTTCATTGATGATATTCTGAGGCCGGACTTCGGCAGAAAGGACGCCGCGCGGCCGCATGGCTCGGGTCGCGTGACCCTGCGCCTGCACGCGCCCGGGACCCCGTGCCGGGACTCGAGCTCGAACTGCAGCAGTGACTCTTCCCCCGCGTGCCCCCGGAAGAACGGGGAGCGCGGGGAGGCGGGTCCCGCTGTCGCGAGCGCAACGGGAGGCAAAGGCGAGGAGCGCACGAGCGGTACACAACAGGACTCTCCGGGCTCCGCGCGCACCCCGGGGCCCAGTCCCGAGAGCCAGCCCATGCTCTGGCCTGCGTGGGTCTACTGCACGCGCTATTCCGACCGGCCCTCATCTGGTAAGAGGCGCACGAGCCCCTGCACTGCACGAGCCGCAGGACGCGCACACACGGCACAAGACAGGAACAGGAGGCTTTAATTATTTTACATTTACACTTTTTAAGCTACTTTGTTATTTTCAAATCATAATGAAAATTATAGCCTACTTTTTAGGATACTTTGTTATTTTCAAATCATAATGAAAATGGCATGGGCTGTTAGTGTAGAGGCAAATGTCCTCAAGATAATAGACACATGGACAATTGGAAAAAATGAAAATTACATTTAGAACGCTTAAAATAGTAAATAATAACATAATACATCTCGGAGGAATAACCCAGTGTAAATCACATGCGAAAACTGACTTTTTTACGCAAGAATATTTCACTAGGCCTAATTCATCACGAGGAAAAACATCATAGTATGTTCTCCACAGTATGTTCTTTTGTTCCCTGCTTCACACAGAGACAGAGACTTCTACCACACCATGTGTTTGCGTGTGCGCTCTGCAGGCCCACTCCATGTTCTTTCAGCGCTGCTGTAAAACCAAAGAAAGTGCAGCATGAGCGCGACTGAGTGTGACCCTTAACACGAGCGCCACACAGACATTTCTAAACACACCGTCTCTTCGTCACTAATGTTTAAAAACAATTCATATTTCTCTGCTAAATTAATTTTCCCTTAAAGTCGCTACGTCAGAAACCTTTAGGAACTCAATTATGTCCGTGCGTAAAAGACGTGACGAGGCTCTGGAATTGTAGTCTAATTGGTAAAATAAATAAAAGGAAAAAAATAAAATAAAAAGTAGTAGGCTAATAATAATAATAATAATAATAATAATAATAATAATAATAATAATAATAATAATAGGTTGGCTTCTATATCTCCTGTAGCTAATAGGCTATTATCAATGTTATCAAGGACACTTGTTTTGATTTTGTGCCAGTGTTTGAAAGAATATCATTATTATATATATATTTTTAAATGAACAGATCTACCTCAGTTGACGTTTAAAAACTTTTTTTACACAGACAACTAGACTAGACACATTTTTCTGCGTTACATTTTTTAAAGAACATTATTTGAATTGTACAATGTTTGGAGAGGATTTATCTAAAAAAAAAAAAAAATATATATATATATATATATATATATATATATATATATATATATATATATATATATATATATATATATATATATATATATATATATATATATATATATATATATATATATATATATATATATATATATATATATATATATATATATATATTCCCCATCGAGAAACAGCCACGTGAGCACGGCACAACACGAGTCTATATGAATAAGCCCCATGACATAATTATAAGTCACCGTCTTGGTTTATTTTGGAGCGTTGCGCAATGACGTTTACGCGATTTTACATCATTCCACTGCTTAGATCCATCTCTGTGTTGTTGAGCTCATTTGTTTTTTGTATCATGGCTGAGTGCAGAGCGGTTGTTACAGTTACGGTGGCCGGGAGGCGTAAAGGAGCGTGAGGAAAGCAGAGTCTTACCGGGAGCTCAACCGTAACCACTTGACGCCACTCACGTCTGCTCATTGTTCTGCAGCTACGTGTTTAACGACGACATAGTGAAACAGAAAACGCACGTCTGATATTTTAAAGATATATGTTCAAGGCATATAACAGCGTGTGGATCTTGAATACATTTTGAAAATAAGGAGATATTCAGTGTCTAATCATCTGTGGTCAGCGTGGGTCTTGTTGAAGTAGAGGTCTACAGCCAGTAGTCAGTAAAACACATTTTATTTTACTTTTAAAGAGAACAAATGAAATGGAATAGAAACTCGAGATTGATAAATATGAGGTGGTAAAAAACGTGATTATTATTATTATTATTATTATTATTATTATTATTATTATTATGTATCTATTTATTTTTTCTATATCAGCCCTGCGTTTATACGTAGGCCCATACAGCAATGAATAGCTTATCTTGCCAGCCATAATAATAAAAAATAAAAATACGTAGACAGATGTTTCAAGTGTCTTTTATTAGCCAAAAAATTAAAAATTAAAAAATTAAAAATAAAATGCATTCAGTGCGTATTTATCCAATCTTATCTCCAATTTATCTTTAGGTAGCTATTTCAAATTATTTTTCATATGAGTTCAAGGGAATTTAAGGTTGGTTTTGTTCCTTTGTCATGGTAAAAACCAGGCTACCATTCAGTGTTGCTATGGACATGTGGCTGCACGTTCATTTCTTGCTGAAAAATGGCCAATTATAATTTCGATTCTATTCTATTATTTTTATTTCTTTAGTTACTTTATATTTAAATATCCTTTTTATTATTTAAAATTAAATGTTGCTGTTTTTTCACCATTTCACGCTGTTTAATTTGGTGTAATAAACTGCTAACCTCCATAAAAATAAGCAATATTTCTTATAGGCCTAAAGATATTGTATGTATAACAATAAATGTATAAACCTAGAAACAAATTAGTTAAATATAGAAACAAAACTAACTAGAAACACAATTTGACACATGAACCTGTCGTAACGGTGCGGATAGGACCAAAGGATGCAGACCAGAGCAGTTTTAACAGTGTTTATTTACAGCGGTGAAAATGCAGTCTTTAAACAGGTCACAAGAGCAGGTACAGGAACCGGGGAGCGGGAGACGGGTCAGGCGGGTGCGGTGCAGGTAGAGGCGGGCAGGACAGGACCAGGACGGGGATAGAAGCAGGTGCGGTACCAGGGCAGGCGGATCAGACGAAGACCAGAGCGGGGAGCGGGTGACAAACCAGAGACCAGGACCGGACAGGAGACGAGACGAGCAGGAGACGAGACGAGCAGGAGACGAGACGAGCAGGAGACGAGACGAGCAGGAGACAAGACGAGCTGGAAGCGATACCGGGACTGGAACGTGGCGGCAGGAGCTGGGCGAGTAGAGGCAGGAATCTGGAGGGTGCATAAATCCAAATGAGCATTTGCCGGAAAGTACCATATAACAAAGCTTAGCAAGAAACATTCACGTTTTACACGCGGACGGTCTGGCCCCGAGTGTAGACTGCCAAGCCTTCTTGTACTCAGCAGCAGGTGGTGGTGATTAGGCTGATGCACCCCAGGTGTGCACGGGAGGAGTCAGGCACTCCACCCAGCTCCAGACACACAGGTAGGGGAGGGGGAGAGAGCACGGGAGGACAGGGAAACTGACATCATGACAGTACCCCCCCCCTAAGGTCCACCTCCTGGTGGACCCCCAGGCTTGTCAGGATGAGCGCGGTGGAAGTCTCTCACCATGTCGGGGTCCAGAATGCGTGCCCTGGGCACCCAGGATCGCTCCTCCGGACCGTAACCCTCCCAATCGACGAGGTACTGGAGGCCCCTACCACGGCGACGAACGTCAATCAGGCGGCGGACGGTGAACGCCGGGTGGCCGTCAATGACTCGGGCGGGCGGTGGGGGATCGGCCGGAGGGCACAGGTCGCTGGTCCGGACTGGTTTAACCTGGGAGACGTGAAAGGTCGGATGAATCCGGAGAGACGGGGGTAACTGGAGGCGCACCGCCGATGGATTTATGATCCTCATGATCTTAAACGGTCCCAGGAATCGGGGGGACAGCTTACGGGAGTCCGTCTTCAGCGGGACCGTCTTGGCGGAGAGCCAAACCATCTGGCCAGGTTGGTATACGGGCGCCGGGACACGGTGGCGATCGGCCGTCGCCTTAGTGCGCGCTCCAGCCCGAAGAAGGGCCGCCCTGGCCTTCTTCCAGATCCGGCGACAGCGCTGGAGATGGCGCTGAACAGACGGGACGGCGAGGTCCCTCTCCTCCGTGGGAAAGAGAGGGGGTTGATATCCCAGCGATGCCTCGAAGGGGGACATACCAGTGGCGGAACTCACGAGGGAGTTGTGAGCATACTCTATCCAGGGCAGGTGAGTACTCCAGGTCGCGGGGTTGGCGGAGGCTGTGCACCGTAGGGCCGACTCCAGGTCTTGGTTGGCCCGCTCCGTCTGCCCATTAGATTGTGGATGGAACCCGGACGTGAGGCTAACCGTGGCCCCCAAACCGTCGCAGAAAGACCGCCATACCTGAGAGGTGAATTGGGTCCCTCTGTCGGACACGATGTCCACCGGGATGCCGTGGAGTCGGAAGACATGACTGGTCAGCTGGTCGGCAGTTTCTTTGGCTGTGGGGAGCTTAGGCAGGGCAACGAAATGGGCGGCCTTGGAGAAGCGGTCCACAATGGTGAGAACCACCGTGTTCCCCTGGGAAGGGGGAAGGCCCGTCACGAAGTCCAAGGCGATGTGGGACCAAGGGCGACGAGGAACTGGGAGAGGATGCAAGAGACCAGAAGGGGGTGAGTGGGAGGCCTTGGCCCGAGCACATACCTGGCAGGCGGCGACATAAGCCCGGGTGTCTGTGTCCATCGTGGGCCACCAGAAGCGTCTCCTGAGGAGGGAGAGAGAGCGACCGGCACCAGGATGGCAGGCGAAACGGGAGGCATGGACCCACTGGAGCACCTGAGACCGGACAGAATCGGGAACAAACAGTTTACCTGGAGGGCCGTTACCTGGGTCGGGGTCGTTGGTCTGGGCCTCTCGGACGGTGTCCTCGATATCCCAATGGACCGCGGCCACCACACACGAGGAGGGAATAATTGTTTCTGCGGTGACCGGGCTATCCTCCAGGGCGAACTGGCGGGAGAGGGCATCGGGTTTGACGTTCCGAGATCCGGGGCGGTAGGTGAGGAGAAAGTTGAAGCGGCTGAAGAAGAGGGACCAACGAGCTTGACGGGGATTGAGGCGCCTGGCGGACTGGATGTACTCCAAGTTTTTATGGTCGGTCCAGACGATGAATGGTTGCTCCGCCCCTTCGAGCCAGTGGCGCCACTCCTCCAAGGCCAGCTTTACGGCAAGGAGCTCCCGATCCCCCACGTCATAATTGACCTCGGCCGAGGACAATCGCCGGGAAAAGAAGGCGCAGGGACAGAGGCGGTTGTGGGGGTCGAACCTCTGCGAAAGCACGGCCCCCACTCCCGAGTCGGAGGCGTCGACCTCCACGATGAATTGCCGTGAAGGGTCGGGCTGGTGCAGGATGGGAGCGGAGGTAAATAGTCTCTTAAGCTTCTCGAAGGCTGTCTGCGCCTCAGGAGACCAGGCAAACGGCAAAGCAGGAGAGGTGAGTTTAGTTAAGGGCGAGATGACCCTACTAAAATCCCGGATGAAACGTCTATAAAAATTGGCAAAGCCGATAAATCTCTGGAGCTGTCTCCGGCTGGTAGGAACGGGCCACTCAGTGACAGCCTGGATCTTTTCAGGGTCAGCTCTTACTTGGCCCCGCCCCACAATGAAGCCCAAAAAGCTGACCTCCTCTGCGTGAAACTCGCATTTCTCAGCTTTCACGAACAGTTTATTCTCGAGGAGGCGCTGGAGAACCTGGCGAACGTGCTGATGATGCTCCTGGGGGGACCGCGAGAAAATCAAGATGTCATCCAAGTAAACAAAGACGAATCGGTTAAGGAAATCACGGAGCACATCGTTGATGAGGGCTTGGAATACGGCAGGGGCGTTGGTGAGACCGAAGGGCATAACCAAGTATTCGAAATGTCCCAGGGGTGTCTTGAAGGCCGTCTTCCATTCGTCTCCCTCCCTGATGCGCACCAGGTGGTACGCATTCCGCAAATCCAACTTTGAGAAGATGGTCGCACCGTGGAGGGGCGTAAATGCCGAGTCCAGTAAGGGAAGCGGGTATTTATTCTTTACAGTTATATTGTTCAGACCCCGGTAATCAATGCAAGGCCGCAGGGATTTGTCCTTCTTAGCCACAAAGAAGAACCCCGCTCCCACGGGTGAAGTGGACGGGCGGATGATTCCGGCAGCCAGGGACCCACGGATATAGTCCTCCATTGACTCGCGTTCAGGTTTAGACAGGTTATATAGCCTGCTAGATGGTAGTGGGGCACCCGGCAGGAGGTCAATGGCGCAGTCATATGGACGGTGGGGCGGTAAAGAGAGGGCCTTGCTCTTGCTAAAAACCTCCCCCAGGTCGTGATATTCAGCAGGCACCGAGGACAGATTGGGGGTGTCTGGGGACGGATCAGCGACAGGAACGGACCTCCCGGCCGGAGGGAGGGCGGACCGAAGGCACTTGGCGTGGCAATCGGGACTCCAGCCCGAAACTCCGCCCCTGGCCCAATCGAAAACAGGGTTGTGGGCGCGTAGCCAGGGGTAACCAAGGACCAGAGGAGAAGCGGAGGAGGACAGGACATGAAACTGACGGTTCTCTTGGTGGTTGCCGGACAGAATCACGGTGACAGGTTCTGTGATGTGAGTGATGTGCCCCAGAAAACGTCCATTGAGCCCCTGGGCATTTAAGGGGCGTTCGAGGGGCTCCAGGTAGACCCCGAGCTGCTCCGCGACTTGGGCATCAATAAAGTCCCTCTCAGCCCCGGAGTCGATAAGGGCGGAAACGCATAAGGTCTCTGTGCGAACGCACAGGGTGGCGCTGAGCCGCAGTCTATTAGAAGAGTCCAGGATGTGTTGCTCGCCCACCAGTACTCCCAGTGCTACTGGTGGGCCCCCCCTTTTGGCCGAACTGGGCAAGTGACCACATAATGTCCGCGCTCACCGCAGTAGAGGCAAGCCCCGGCCAGACGACGCCTCCGTTGACGCTCCTCGGCCGACACAAGGGTCCTGTCGAGTTGCATGGGCTCATCCGGCGGGGGCGGGGCAGCGCGTGGCTCCGGCGGGACCGGTGACCGGCGTCTCTCTCGGCGACGAGCCCGTAGGCGGTTGTCTATACGGTGAGTGAGGGAGATGAGGGTCCGCAGGTCGGGGGGTTCGTCCCGGGAAACCAATTCATCTTTCAAAGTCTCGTTCAGGCCCCGCACAAACACAGCCCGCAGCGCGCTGTCCGTCCAGTCCAGCTCCGCCGCATGTGTCCAGAATTCAATGGAATAATCCGCTACCGTCCTGGAGCCCTGGCTGAGAGTCAATAACCGGGAGGCAGCATTGTCCTGGTAGTGCGGGTGGTCAAACACCAGCTTAAACGTGGACACAAATTCATTAAAATCCAGGCTATCCACAGACGTCTTCATTAGGCGCGCCTCTGCCCACTGGAGAGCTCTGCCCCGGAGTAATCCACATATATATCGGATCTTGGTGGCCCCCGAGCTGAAACGAGAAGGGCATTGCTGGAACATGAACTCGCACTGGAACAGGAATCCGCGACAGAGGTGAGGTTGTCCAGCATACGGCTCCGGATCCGTGCCTCTCGGCTCCGGGAGGCGTGGCGGCGCTCCGGCTGCAGCAGGCGGGGTGACGAGGAGCGCGGCCACCTGGTGGTTAAGCTGTGCCACCTGCTGGGACAATGTCTGATTTAGCTCCAATAGAGTCCGAATGGATTGTTCATGCTGACCCAGCACCGCCTCGGGGTGAGAGTGCGTGAGGCGGCGCGTCTGGTCCGGATCTGAGCCTGCTTGGTCCATAGTGGCCAGACCGTTCTGTCGTAACGGTGCGGATAGGACCAAAGGATGCAGACCAGAGCAGTTTTAACAGTGTTTATTTACAGCGGTGAAAATGCAGTCTTTAAACAGGTCACAAGAGCAGGTACAGGAACCGGGGAGCGGGAGACGGGTCAGGCGGGTGCGGTGCAGGTAGAGGCGGGCAGGACAGGACCAGGACGGGGATAGAAGCAGGTGCGGTACCAGGGCAGGCGGATCAGACGAAGACCAGAGCGGGGAGCGGGTGACAAACCAGAGACCAGGACCGGACAGGAGACGAGACGAGCAGGAGACGAGACGAGCAGGAGACGAGACGAGCAGGAGACGAGACGAGCAGGAGACAAGACGAGCTGGAAGCGATACCGGGACTGGAACGTGGCGGCAGGAGCTGGGCGAGTAGAGGCAGGAATCTGGAGGGTGCATAAATCCAAATGAGCATTTGCCGGAAAGTACCATATAACAAAGCTTAGCAAGAAACATTCACGTTTTACACGCGGACGGTCTGGCCCCGAGTGTAGACTGCCAAGCCTTCTTGTACTCAGCAGCAGGTGGTGGTGATTAGGCTGATGCACCCCAGGTGTGCACGGGAGGAGTCAGGCACTCCACCCAGCTCCAGACACACAGGTAGGGGAGGGGGAGAGAGCACGGGAGGACAGGGAAACTGACATCATGACAGAACCTAACCTTGCATCCAATCTCTAGCTGCTGTTTTGCTGTTTATTTTTCATTCAATGTAGCAAAAATAACATAACCTGTTGTATTTGAATATTTTGTCACTATAAAAACATAAAAAAACAACTAACATTTGCGCAGTGACTCGTGTAATAAACCTACCTGTATCGTGCGTAAATCTGGCGCCTGCGCTGATCCCATAATCCACGTGTGACGCTAATCCGCTTCGCTCTGTAATGCGCATTCAAAGTTGTGCAGATGAACCTGGTTTGTGAGATTATATATTAGATAAATGTTTATGAATCCTGGAAATGTGCGAGAGATTCTGTGATCACAAAGAAAATGAAAGATTTGTTTATGTATTTATGAAGTTGAAAGTAAACAGTGAACCAGTCAAGCTATTTTGTTTTATAGTATTACGAGGAGCATATTTATCTCACAGTATATCAAATAACACATTGATTCACGCAAAAACATGAATCATTATGAACAGTACATTTATTATAGGTCGCAAAAAAGTCGTTTTATCGGATTTGTTTAAGAGAGGGCCCACATAGATGACACCCACCATAGTATAAAGTGTTCACCGAGTTTAACCTTTTTTTATTTGGGTTATTGTACGGTCAGGAAAGCTTAAAAACAGTTCATTAGTGTGTTCTTAAAATATAATAAAAATACGCACACTTTAGGGGGCCGGAGCGGTGCGTAAAAGCGAGACATATGAACATTTAGAACAATACCTTTTGTCTTTACAGGTGAATTCAAAAAAATAAATAAATATAGCAATGAGTGAATAAAAATGTAAACAAAACAATAGTATAGGCTGGTGTAGATTTAACTGCAAACCTTTCTCTCTTTCGGCATTTGAACTATTTTACGCATTGTGCCAATTTGTGCCATGTGCCAATTTGGACATAACAGATGCGTTATTACAGATACTAACCATGGCATGCCAACAGGTTAGTGATTAAAACATAGCAAAGTTTAATACATAAGCCTACAATTTAGAGACAATTACATATCTGGAATATTAGAAGAAATAACAAGCCTAATGATTTAAATATATTTGACATTGCTGGAGGTTTTACGCAAAGCTATTGTTGTAACCTCTTTAAACAGGGACAAAGCTGGATTTAACATGGCGCCGAAATGTATGACCACATATTCAACCATATCTGAACGTAGCGATTTGATGTTTTGTTCAGCCATTTCAAACATTCAAATTTTCCTCGTTGGTATAATTCATGTTTTGTTGTTAAAATCTTTGAACATGTCTCATAAAAAGTCATTTGTCCGGACGCAGTGACATTGGGACATTTTTAGAATGTTGCTCTTTTAAAATAAGGTACTGAGCTTTTTATTTTAACATAGGCCTATACATATATAAAATTATCTTGAATAGATTAATACAGGGATATGATTTTAGATTATTATGGTTGTTGATGTCTTCCTTTGTTTTCGTGCGTAATGCGCCTTGTGCCTTTGGACCGTGTCTCTATTTTTTCAGGTTTAAGGGAAAGGTGTTTTTGTCCATTATCCCTTCACAAAATCGATTTTAAACCCCACAAAAGACCAATCCCACAGTCATAAAGCAGAATAGATTTAAATGCAGTCCATTCCAAATGTGCTGCCTCTTTTTTTATGCAGTGTTTGAGAATATCAGACGTCCTTTATGGCGCATTGTTGGAGTGCGTAACTGTTATAGTCTTGTTTAGGGGTCGTGTTTTAGCTGTTGTATTTCTTTGTATACAGTTTAAATACATTTCTTTCCACAGACTGCAATGCACATTTGAAAGAGGATATTGGCAATAGAAGAATACGTTTTCATTTTCTTCTTATAGCTTAGAAATATATATATTTATTCATAACAGAAATAACACGAAAAACACGTTTATATTTTAAATTCTCTGTTGATGGAAAAACAAACTGAAAGGGCCAATTAAAATACGTAGGCTTCCTGAATGTTATATTCTATAGGCCTACAGTCTATATTCAATACAGGTGAGTTGTTTTGTATCATTATAGGCTAGTTGATAAGAGATAAGTTCGTCCTGAAACGTTTTAATATTGTTTCTATGTTTCCATACTAGGCCTGTTCATGGATTTCAGTTTAGGACTTTTTCCCATTAAATACGCACAATTTTATTTTAAATTATTAATCACTATAGCAACAGTCCTGATTTTTCACAATTCTAAAACCCATGGATAGTATTTTTATTTATTTTTGTTTGTTTTTTTTCCCCCCTGTTTATTTATTTGGATCCCCATTGACTGTCACCAAACTGAAGTGAATGGACTAAATTAAATTGTTAGCTAAAATTCATTTTCATTTTTTACTTCAAGCAACAAAAACACATCTCCCCTACAGCTAAATGCAAATATTTTTGTTTGGAAAATACTTTTAGATTCCGAAATATTATATTTTAAAGTGCTCTGGTGTGGGGAGCTTGGACAGGTCACTCCATGTCGTGCGTAAAAAGACACGTAAAACTGCACTTGCTTTGACTCCAAAAGGTCACAGAAAAGCCAGTGCTTCAGTTCTTGGTATTTAACGGGGTTTCTGGTTCTAATCTGACACGTGGTGGAACCCCAAAGAGCGCCTATAATTGTCCCCGGTCCTCTCCAAGTGCACAATGTGATTTCGTTCAATGTCGATGCGCTCCAGAGCCCCGTGCGTAAATGACGTCCCCCCCCTCGTGCCGTGCGCCCAGGTGGGAGCAGACATGACGTGCCAACTCCGTAATTATAAAATGTATGGTTTTGGGGTGGAAGTACCTCTCGTCACTCAGCGATCCTCGTTTTAAAGTAAATGCGATTCCATGAATAACGGCTATGGAAATGAGCCTGGGTAGCCTACTTTTCAAGAAATAGTGCCAAGTAAAAAATCAAATAAATTAACATGAAATTTGTCTACTCTTCCGAAATAGCCTAAAGTTATCTGAAAAAAGAAACGAATTAGCTTTTATATAGGCCTGAAATTCTACGGAGTCAGTTTGCGTCACGTCACGTCTCGCGTGCGTAACGATCAAGACGCAAACCTTCTGATAAAATTTACTGATAAAATTTTGGGATGATTCTAGTACAAATGAAACAAGCAAACGGTGAATTGGGACCTAACAAAACATAAAACTGTGACCATCAACATTCACACGAAATTAAAGTGCCTTTTAGCTTTATTATTATTATGCATAAATAATAATAATAGGCTTACATTTACTGACCTTAATGAATAATAACTCTGAATGTACTAAATTTATGAAAGATTTTTTTTTTTAATAAATACATTAAAATAAAATAAAAATCACTATTTATGAACAACCAAAAATGTATTAGAGTATGCAGCAGCTGTGTAGAATATCCAAAGTCACTCTTAACTGGAAATGGTTTTGTATATATATATATATATATATATATATATATATATATATATATATATATATATATATATATATATATATATATATTTTTTACTTGATGGGACAAGATCTCATGCCACAAGATTTAATTTTGTCTCTTTTATTTGTTTTTACATTCTCCTTTGATAAAAAATAAATAAATAAATAAAATAAAAAAATAAAAAAGAGTTACACCTCTTGAGAAGCTATGGCTCCAAAAAATCAATTGAATAAAAAATTGTGAGGCCAAAATTGTGAACTGAACTGCACAGTGTATTTATTAAAAATTGCGTCAAAATCTCATTTTGTCTGATTCTCGTTGACCAAATCTCGTGATGTGTCTCAACTCGTGGAAATTGTGTCTTGTTCCATCCCAAGCAATAGAAGGCTCAATAATGGAATTGGAAGCTACAAGAGAACTTTGGAGTCAACAACTAAATCAGGAGTTTCATATATTCATACAAGTAAAAGGTTTTATAATCATGAGTCACCATATTGCTTAAGAGGCAGATCAAACTCTCATTTTCTTATCTATAACATAAGCCAGAAAAGCAGTTTTAGCTAGATGTATAAACAGATTTTACAGTACATGGCAAGTTTAAAGGAAGTGTATTATGCAAAAATGCCTTTTACGAGCTTTTAGCCTCTAACAGTGTTCTGTCATTATTATCTTGCTCAGAGTTTTATTTTGATTGATTCATGTATGCTGGAGTAATCTGGTATATAGGCCTCCCCTCCATCTGAAATAATGGCATCATCAAATTTGAGAACATGAACGCAGACTATTCTCCAAAAATTCTCTGAAGAAAATGTCATGTTTTATTCACCTTCTAAAATGTGATAATTTCTCCAGGGGCCTATGGGACGTTAAGTGATGATGTCATCACTCGTACTTTAACCACCTCCAGTTCAAACAAAATGGCCTCATTCACTATAATGGCATTTGGTGATTTTAGCCTTTCCAGAGCTTTGTATTATGCTGTTTATAGTTAAAAAATTGCACAATATCCGTTAATGAAACCTGGTCTTTCTTCTGAAATAATTTACATACATAATTTTTACCATTATAATATAGGCCTAAAAATGAAAATGCTAAAGCAAACAATTGTATTAGGAAAATAGGTACAACCACTGTCCTCCGAAATGTTGTTTGTTGTTTTTTCTTTTTTTTTAATCATTGGGAGGTTCAGTCAAAGATCCTATTTCTGAAACTCAATTTGGACCCAAAAACTGATGTCACAATCTGAACTCTATGGAAGATTTCTGAAAGAAAAATCCAAACTTCAGACTAATCCACAAATGTTGAACTTTATGATCACTTGATAGGGATTGGCGCCATGACCCAGCCAAATAATTTTTATGCCTACAATTACATCTCTGGGGTTGAATAAGGGCACCATTTTAAACTATTGTGGGAAAAAATAGATATGGACCCAGTAATTTCAGGTCAAACATCTTCAATCTGACAGTTAAACAGTCAGGTCCAAGACACAGGATTCTGTCCTAATACAGTGGTGTGATGTAACAAAAATCCCTGTATTGATGGTTTATTATCATATTGTAAAAAGTGATATTTGATGATTGCTAAAACAATACCCAATACCAATGGAGTTCAACACTGACTGTCCACCTCCTGGATCCAGAAGTAAATTTCTCATTAATTTTCCCCATAGACTTTGAAAGCTTACTCAGAGCTCATCAGCTCTGTGGTAACTAATGAAAACAAGACCTATGATTGTGTTTAAAATCTGTTTCTGAAACATTACAGCCTTGGCAATGCCTTTGAACTCTTGATATTTGAATTTTTCGAAAATTGAATGGGAACAATGACTGGAAAATGTACTTTTGGAACTGGAGCTGGCAGTCACTGTTGAGTTCCATAGTCAATTTGCTAAATCATTTATCTATATCGTCACAGTTTTGATATTGCATATTCACATTCCCGCTTCTCTGTTCGCTCCCACTGCAGGCCCACGGACGCGCAAACTTAAGAAAAGCAAGAGCGGCAAGGAGGACAAGCGACCACGCACCGCCTTCACCGCCGAGCAGCTCCAGAGACTCAAGAGCGAATTCCAGCTCAACCGGTACATCACAGAGCAGCGTCGTCAAAGCCTAGCCCACGAGCTCAACCTCAACGAGTCCCAAATCAAGATCTGGTTCCAGAATAAACGTGCCAAGATCAAGAAGGCGTCTGGCTTCAAGAACGGGCTGGCGCTGCAGCTGATGGCGCAGGGGCTGTACAACCACTCCACTACCACCATCCAGGACGACAAGGAGGAGAGTGACTGAGGGAAGTTGGTTGGGTGGTGTCAACATTTCAGATGGAGGGATACAGGGAGTCCATGTTATTCTAGAAGGTACTGTCTGTAAAAGGAATATCCAAGGGTAAATCCACGACGATACTGAACCTGACAATTGTTAATGCAGCCACAATAACAAACAGACTTGAGTTTATAGTAGAAAAAAGGTTTCAGAGGTAGTCATCTGGACAATGTTTTTGAAATCGAGATGTTTGGATTGGAGCAGGGCTGTTTAATTCTTGCTTCTCAGACCAGTACCTTAAGAGTGAAAAAGACTTGTGAGTGGCAGCTGAACCTTTTCAGCTTCCAAAACAGTTTCCAAGTAGCTACCTCTGAAACATTTTCTTCCATGGACAAATGAGGGATTGCAACAACTTGAATTTATACCATAGACTATATATATAAATGGACATAGCTAACATGCCCGCCGCCTCGTTCCAAACAGGAAGTGAGTATGGCCGCACTTCTGGCTCTATTGACTCTGGCGCCAATTCACTTTACATTGGAAAACTGATCCTCTCCACATGAGCCTGGTATTTTTATTTCGCTATTGTGCCCATAACACAAGATATGAACATTAATAACAAACAAATCACACGCCTTCTTTCCTCGAAGTCGCTCCCACTAGCATTAGCAACAGGTTTGATTGACAGCATTGCTAAGATCCCGTGCTAAACCAGCGGTGTGGGTGTTTAGGGGCGTTGCCTTCATCAGCCTCGTTCTGGATTAGCTCTTTGGTTGCTATGATACTCACGGTCAGAATTCCAAATGTAGAACTCGGCATCAAATTCGTCCCTATAACTGCGAGTCTCGATGAGCTTCATTTGTCACACTACGGGTGATGTCACACTCTCTTCGTCTACTTTTTTATACAGTCTATGATTTATACTCAATACAGTAACATGTAATTTTAACATTATCGTGCAGCAGGGGCAACACCGGCTCCTCCTACGATGGCCAAAGCTCCCACGTAGTCCCTCCTAAAGATTTTCATAGAACATCCAATATCATCTAAAATGTCCAAATGGCAAGTATTTAGTGTTCAAAATGAGATTACAGCAAAACAAGACATTTCTACTTGTATTTCTCCTCTTTGGGATAGATTTGGGTGAGGTTCAAATGGCCCATCAGTCAATGATTGAACACACTGTGCACCAGAAGTTGTGGATTTTCCTTTTGGATATTATGAACATACCATAAAACAGTGACCTCTGCCCTCATCTGAGAAACCAACATCATCTATTCTACCTTAAAACAAGCGATAGAGACTTTAAATCTGGTCCTCTTGTCCACGGGACTTCACCAGACCAAATGGCAACACTAAGAGCATAATTGATACATTGGATAATTGCTTCCAGATAATTACTGTTTGACAATGCTGGGAATAATTTCAGTTTGAGAATAATGGACTTCCAAGGTACAACATAAGCCACAAGAGTTGGCTAAATGCGGACAAGTGGGTTGTAATAAACACAGAACACAGTAACATTTGAGTGTTTGTAGCACATGGTCCACCTTATAGATTTCTTACATTTTGGACAAAATCACTACCATAAATACTCAGTTGATTTGGATGTCAACAAGTCTGAATTTTGGTTATTTGGCTAAAAAAGATAAATAAAGCCATTGCTAGCTTGGCTTGTTTGGCTAATCACAGTATGTTGCATTCTTACGAGATCAGCAAAAACACATCTGTGGAGCTCATACTACCAAGATCATCTGATGACAGGTGCAGATTTGCTTTATTCACTTCAAAATATTTCATTACAGGCATTTTTTCAGCTGAAAAAGATTACTGAGTTCAACTTTAAAACAAGATTTTGTTTAGTGTTACCCTCATTGGTGTATTGGTGTATGTACTATTTTACTATTTGACCAATTTTCATAGTCTCAACTAGCAGGTTCAGGGGAAATGGACATACTTTTACATTGAAATCAGATGAATCAACACACGATACAATGTAACACAATTTATTGTTTTAATTATTTAGAAAACAAAATATAATTATACTAAAGCACTTAATAAGATTCTGTTTGCAGTTGTGACAAATTGCAAAGGTAATTTTGTTTTCCTTCTACATGGATGTCCCACTTGTCAGTGTTTAGTAGACCCACTCTGGACTGTTTTGGTGCGTGCTGCGCTGTGTACATTGTAAATATGTAATCTCTAATTTAAAATCTGAAGAGACTCAACCCAACACCAAACCAAAGATTTCATTGGGACTGGATGGTGGACAGTGAACAGAGAAGGACTGGACTGACGTACTGAGGAACAGATCATTCTGCTGTTTGTGGATATAACTTTACAAAGGATGGAGAGTCACAAAGCCAGCCATTTTGTTTTTTATGGACCAAGTGATTCTTTGAGATTTTGGATACAATATCATCTGGAATTTGAGAGAAAATGTAATTTGAATACATGAATACAAATATCAGACATATAGCCATAAAACATGTTTTGCTCACATTGACATCAGATGTTTAAAAAATATTAACTCAAATCTCAAATTAAGTATGTAAAATTTACACAAACGTAATATTTTGTATTGTCAACATTCAAATTTACCGCACAGCAAAAGAGAACATTATTAAAAATGGTTTGAATTCCAAATAACATCTTTTTGAAATTGAAAAATATATATATATATAAATACATATTTACTCCACAAGCAAGCAATTTTAAAATGATTTCACTCAGTTCTTTTACAACATTCCTCAACAATCACAATTTACTGATATGATTTTGCCTATTCAGAGAAAACAAACAATACAATTTGCTAAAGATGGTACTTTAGTTTTGATAAATATTTTTGTTTGATATTATGCCCATTTGTGTTTTTGTGTTGAAATGAAATGAAAAGGGAATATGAAAGATGATGGTGAGTTATATGTACATTTTAACCATGTTTCCAAATAAACTTTTATATCTGAAAGTCAGGATATCAATGTGTGTGTTTTATCAAAAGGCTTTGCCCAATGCTTCAAAGACAAACTACGTATTTTCTTTGTGAACCTTTTAAGAATAGCAAAAGTTTATTATAAAATGTTTCAAATGTCCCTCTCTGGTTGATGTAACACTCAAAAATTATAAAGACCCTGGACCAGCTTCTAAATATTCCACTCAGGATTCAGTAGCAATTATTGTTGAGGCATTTAATGGCAGAATAAAAAGGGTCCTAGAACTGAACCCTGGGGAACATCATCACTACTAAGTTAAGATAGTAGAAACGTTTAGACGATTCTTACTTCTTACGTCTTAAAACAAATTATGAAACCATCTCAAGTGATATTAAAGCTGCTCTCCATGGAGTACTTGAAATGTATTGTATAATTATGTGATGAGAGAGGGAAGATTGTCGTTAAAAATGTGTTCTTAATGTTAAATTAGCTGGAGCATTGCATAATTTCGTACTTTTCTATCTATAATGTTAACATCATTTTCTTAACAACACAATGTTAATTAAATAAAAACTTAAATTACGAAACATAAAGGAATGGCGTGTGACAAAATAAGGTGTATGAAAGATTAGCTTGATACCAAAACACGCTTGAAAAGAGGTGCAGATTTGAAGTACAACTACATCTGTGAGCCTTGCCTCATTGGTTCCGAGTATGAAAGTGTCTTGTTCTGAAAAGGGATAGTCGAGAGCACTTTCAGCTGTTCAGTACGACGCCGAGCATGAAATTATCTCTGCCTCTTCTCACTCTCAATTCACCTGGATCAGGGAGGACAGTGAACACATACAGGTTTATGTGGAACAAGAAGATCTGGTACAGGCATGGGATATATACAAAGTAATGTTTATACTGATAACATGAGTACACTGACTTATTATTATGTCTTATCTGAACAGTAGCTTCAAATTATGGTTTTCTTATGCACGTGCAAATTAGAAACAAAAGATCTAAAGAACTACGGTATTGAAAAGGATGTGTGTATTGTGAAGGTACAAAAAGCACTGATTGTAATGATTATGAATTTGGAAAGGTTTCTTAATTATAGTTTTTACGGGTGGATATGAAAGGTGCAGTAACTTATGATCTGTTTCTATGGACCATGTGTGTTTATGTCATGGGATTTCTGTTTTCTACTGACATTTAATTGCCTTTATCCTTTGAAATTTGGGATAGAAGCAATAAATGCCGTAATAACTGAGTAAAGACTGCTTAATTACTAAAGACAAAGACACAACTGGGATTCAGCTGTGGACGAGCCCTCAAATATGTCAGTGGTTGTCCCCTTTGTTACTTTAATTATTAATTTTACACAAACATTAGCTGTGAGTTTCAACATATGAAATTTCAATACCCAACAAATAATAATATGTCAAGAGAGTGATATGAATTTTTACACCCAAAATGCCAGTGGTTGTCCAATTATTATTATTAAAATTATTATTATTATTATTATTATTATTATTATTATTATTATTATTATTATTATTATTATTATTATTATTATTATTATTATTATTATTATTATTAATTTATTTTTAATTACCTGAATGCTGCCAGTTAGTTTTAACATCTATAAATTCCAATATTTATGGAAAAGTAGAATTGTATAGTGGTGTAAAATTTTTTTAACAAAGGTAAAAAATAAAATAAAATAAAATACAAGAGCCAGTTAATAAATAATAATAATAATAATAATAATAATAATAATAATAATAATAATAATAATAATAATAATAATAATAATAATAATAATAATAATAATAATAATTCCACATGATATGATATAAAATCAGACAAAAACATGGTGTAGACGTTTCTTTTGACAAAAAAATGTGATCTTATTTGCTAGAGACAGTTTGTAATGACTTTAAAATCTGGTTTAATTTCTTATGCTCCTTTAGAAAACAAACGATGAACGCGATTTGGAGCTGCCAATAAGAGTGAGGTGTGTTCAGACGGAGACGGAATGCCCTACAGAGACAGCAGTCATCCATCAGAACTTTGGCATTTGGATCAGATCATAAATATGACAGCACACTCAAATACTGTCTATGCTTTTCAGACAGAATTACAGGTGATGACAGGACCTGCTTCTTATTCAATCATGATTTACATTAGATTAACAATAGTGCATATTTTCTTGATGTTTTTTTGATAGAGGAGCTGTATAGATGTTTACGGTTGGGAAAAAAACCAAAAAACCTTTGAAGACATATTTTTCTTGGCAGCTCATTGGATTCAAAATGTACTTGTACAGTTAAGAAAAAAATCCCAGAGTGCCAAGCATTAAAACACAATCCACCTTTAACGTAAATAGAACAGAAACATAACGCAAATGTCATTTAATGCAAGTAAAATTTTACACAAACTCAAAATGTTGCTTAAAAAAACACATTTAATCAAAGTAAATCATAAAATTAATTCATTATCCATAGCAAAAAGTGTAGTTGATTATTAAACAGCACCCAGATGGTAGTACTGTATCTTAGTTGTTAGCGACGTTAGCTCATTAACCAAAATATTGCTTGTTGTATCCCATTTAGTGGCTATGTATACTGTAGTTAAGTCCCCAGGCATTACAACATCCAGCTTGTATAAAGGAGTGTCAATACAATAATTACATTGATAGTCCTATTATTAGTCCAATATGTTTTTCATTACATGTCATTATTATTATTATTATTAAAGGTTTTATATGTTATAGCTTCTCCACCTACAGCATGAGCACGAGAAGACGAACCTATAGCTTTCTCTAAATGGAAAACGGTGATTTGTCTCTTTCCAATCTGTCAATGAGCACCTTTCAGGCTAAAAACACGGCTGCCCCTTTAAACCCTACCTTTGTCCGAGCGGCGTGTACTTAAAACCGTACCTTCCTGTGTCGATCAGAAGATGCTAAACGCACGCTGCTATCCGCGGCCGCTGTAATTATACAGGCCCAAATTGCTTATCGAGTGTGCGTCTTCCTGATGAAACTGGCTATTTCCTGGAGCCTGGAGGTCATCTGTCATCAGAGGCCTCATACTTCCCTGATAGGAAACAGTGCTAGCCCCCTCACCACCGCCGCCGCCTCCACCGCGCGCTAAAAACAGCAGCTACGTCCATTTGTCAAAGGGCCCGGCAGAGTGACGCGAGCCGCCATGTCTGAACCTGCTCGTGCTTTACTCACAGAGATAGCGGGGCTTTGAACGCACCGCTAGGAAATAGAGTTTGGATAGCAGCTTTTCCTCTTTGTAATGTGTATCGTACAAGATTGCAAATGATTACGTTCAATTAAATAAAACGCAAATGATACGATAATTGAATAACGCTAGTGCAACCCAGGCAGAAGATCACGTCTGTAACTTACCTTTAACATACAAAAATAAATAAGGGCAAAGAGATAGATTTGTTTTGATAGATGTTTGCGATTTCAAAAGACATATTATTTCGATTTTTCATCACCCTGAATACTTATGCTAGTAGTTTCCATTCAATCCTGCCTAAGCTTCTCTTGTAGGGAGTATTATAACCTCTGATAACGAACACGAGTTGGGGCAATAATGTCATTTCCCAATAGTTACTGTGACGTGAACGCAATTGAAAAGCTCTGCGCTGTGTCCTCGAGCAAGACACTTAGCCCACCTTGCGTACGTATGAATGCGGCGGTGTACGTGTGAGCGATCGGTGGGGGTAGGTTCTTGTACTTGAATCTACCCCAGGACAGCTGTGGCTACAATAGAAGCTTACCGCCACTGAGTGAAGATTGAACTTTGTAAGCTCGGAAACGTTGATTTAGCATACCGTTTATACTGGGATGTGCGTCAACAGAAATGAAACATAAAACAAATATCTTTCTTCCTGACTGTTGATATTCTGCGTACAAGTGCTTTTCATAACTCTATATTTGCATGCACCCGTCTCTTCGTAACAATGCGCCTCCGCTCTCAGATCTGATAATGTCATTTATCCCGCAGCTCTTCAGGCGTAATTGCATAATAAAAGGCTTCCGTGTGAAATTACAGAGTGTGATGCAAATTTCCAAACAATTAGACAAATTAACATTTCCCAGCCAATTATCGCGCGGCACATTCATGGAGTATTGGCGTGCACGGGGAGTGTGTCCGAGCAGCCAGGCTTTCATTTACATGCAAATGAAGGCAATAAAACAGCGGAGAAGGATGCACAAGGTCCCATGAGAGGGGTACTGTACAGAAGCGAGGCTAGGAGAACACAAAAGGCAAAATCTAAGACAATTGTTAACCGTTTGTAATTAGTAACCCACAAATGCTAAGCTGCAGTTGGAGGTGGTGGAAAGAACTGCGCTGTAAAACAATTGTTTGCGCTCGCACCTCACAGCACGCATGTCTTTGCTTTCAATTCCTGGACGATGTAGCCTAGTCTTTGTGCCTTGTGTACGCTCCAGCTGTTGTGGTTTGACTAAAACATGCACATATGGTAACATGCTAATCCTCTACTGTAGGTATTGTTCTCAAACTAACATGTGGAGAGTGATGGGAGTCCACCTTAGATAGAACAGATATGTCTTGTTATATGTCATACGGTACCTATTGTGTAGTTATTTAATTCAATTTTGAATTCGCCATAGCTAAACTGTCGTGTGACTTATGTGGGAAGCGTTTTGGTCATCAAGTCTCACCCATCAGTTCTCTTATTGATGAGAGAAAACATATAACTACCATTTGTAATTAGACTGGCTGACCTGGGTCTGTTGCATTCTCACATATCACCACTAGATGCTGACTACGTTACTGCTGTCTGATACTGTGCCAGCTTTGACCTGACAGACGGAGACCAGAGAGCACAGCTGAGCTTGAACAAAGGTCATTTGAGTAAAAAAAAAATCAAACAAACTGCAGATGGTAGTTTTAAACCACCGTGCCATTATTTCAAGGTGTATATTTAAGCGTTGTACATGAATTTTTTTGCTCATTTGGAGAAGATGTTGCTCAGAACAGATGCACTTTTCTCCTTTACTGTTAATTTTATTATGATTATTGATGTTTTGATTTGTTGCATTGTGATTTTAATGTCTTTCTTATTCTGTAAAGCATTTTGAATTGCCTTGTGTATGAATTGTGCTACACAAATAAACCTGCCTTGCCTATATAGTACAATCAGCTCCTATTCAAAATAAGACCTGTGTACGGTCTGCATCTAATTATTAAATATTTTTGTTATTGTCCGCGAACAGGAAATTATGCTTGTGCACTGTTAGCTAGTTGTTCTTAGCAATACAATGACGGCAAAATTCTGCAATGGCCCTTGAAAGTTGTGAAACAAGCTTGCAAACTCAACACAGTGATTAGTTATTGCTATTGCTAGAAAGTGCAGGATAACTTTGAGCCACTGCAAATCATTTCAAATGACTTAGTTCTGTTTGTCAAATTTTGAGACAGTAAAATCCAACGCTGTGACTTTAACAATGACCTGTACATGCAAAGAGGCCCAGACTAGCAGGCGTCATCCATGTACTGCGCGATGTCCTCAGACTGAATGCAGAGGCTGGCGTCACTGCAAATGAAGCAGGATCAGACATAGACACAACCGTGTTCACACTTCACACCATTACTCACCCTCATCACCAGGTTAGAGCTGCTACACTAAAGAAAGCACAGTGACAAGGAGACTGACGATACAACAACACCGCGCCATGATGTGAGTGAGGATTTATGGTAAGGGGCATTTTACTGTCCGAGTAGGTCAACGTCTACTTTGCATTTGACCCATTGTGCAATCCCACTGGGGCAACCTGTCACAATGTAGCGCCCAGTGACCCATCTCCAGACCTTGAGCTAAGCTTGGTTATGACTGCCTTAGCTGGAGAAGTCTAATGTGCACGGGTTCACAGGGGAAGCACAGGGAGAACATGCAAACGGCAAAACTGTGCAGCCTAGGAGTCGAACCTGGGACTTTTTTGACCTGAAAGGTGATAGCTGTGTGTGATTTTAGAGAACCGAACACGTCAATGTCCACTCCAAGAAAAGAACACATGAGCCTTTTGTTAAAATTAAATCCAGTTTTTTATTTTAACAATTTAAATAATTGCAGTTTTAAAAAATATGTTTCTGACTGGTTTCAATGAATAATTATCTAACTTCAAGCACATTAAGTAAGAAAAGTGTAGCTCTTGAAAATTTGTATTGCAATCACTAATTACACATTTAAGAAAAAAAATAAAATATCTTAAAACAAGTCAAGCAACCTAGTCCCAAATGATAATATAAACCTATAAGTTTAATAAACACTTATATTGAATTGTTCTTGTGTTGAGAAGTTGCTCTTATGCCCTACATGAATTCTAAGTAAGCAATTAGCTCTAAATCAAAGAAACACCTTCTGAAGACGTGTGAATACTTGTGGATCTATTCCTGTCTTAGAGTGTACAGTGGACATCTGAGGCTGGCGTCACAGTTACTGACCAGGATCAAGCTGCAGACACAGGCGCGTTCACACTCTCCATGCTGTAACTCATGCACTTTCATCTGGACAAACCTTAGCTCATACATGTCTTCTGTCGGGGGGGGGGGGGGGGGGGGCGAGGACGCGACAGGGGTGTCCACCGTCCCCGCTGAAGGCCAGATGTCCCAGAACGTCTCAGAGCTGTCAGCACCCGGGTGGACCTCAACAGGGACATCAGAGAGGCGCCCCGTGGACAGTTGGTTATGAACTCTGAGGGGAGGTGGATGACCAAGTGTAAGCTGTGAATCTCTTTGGGATTAACCACTGCAGACTGCGTGACTAAGGAGAGGGCAGTTAACACTTACATCTGCAGTCTATGAGGTGGCAGTGGCTTAGTTGGTAGAGCATGCGTCCTCTAACCAGACGTTTAATGGATTGATCCTTGCTCTCTTCAGGACATAATGGTGTTACACTTACACACCTTGTGTGTCTGTATACACTTGTGTATAAATGTGCTCATTAATGTAGGTAAAACATGGCTGTAATTGAAAATATTCCATAAAAAATGTATTGGTGGAAGAACATACAATAAAATAATAAATAAGTAACTTTACTTAAAAGTACAGTAACTTTCTATACGTGGCACGATTCCATGGAAATAGAAGATTAAAACCATACTTTGGAATAACATAGCAGGTTTTATGCCATACTGTGGAATATAATAGCCAAAAGCAACATTGCCATGGAAACAAGCAGGACGAAGCCCTCCTCCAAGTCAGGTTTATGGAGATGCAAGCCCGCTCACAGTAAAGATTTTCTGATTCATCCATTACAATAAACACAATGGCATTGAAAATGAAAATTTAGAAAAGTATTTTTTTCACTAATAAGTCACATACTGTGGCTTTAAGTACTATCAGTACAGTTAATGTTAAGTTGTTTAAGATGCAAAAAGCAGCACTGCCCTTGTGGTTTGAATGTGTGCCAGACCAGTCAGAAACCAGTCAGAATCTCACTTGGCCTGGTAATAATCTGACTGTCTCTATGGAGACAGATAACAGTATACAGGAAGATTTTTATGGATAGAAGCAAGTGGTGGACCTTTTAAGTAAGATTGCAAAAAATGTATTTATTTATTTATTTACCTTTTATTTATCGAAGTAATGTTGATTCAGAACCAATTCTCATTTACTACATTTATGTGGTGCCTCAGACTAAATTAAATGTTTTCATGGAATTTACATCTAAACCTACATTTTAAGAAAAATAAAACTTAAAAATAAACAAACAAAACAATTTAGATCACATTATTTAATGATGCATTTTGGTTTTCATAATATCACAGCAGTTTCCTCACCAGGCTGATACCAAACTAGTTCACTCCCACATCATGGAAATGTGTGAACTATTGTCTGTCTATAGAATACTTGCCATAAATGTGATATATTACAGCTATAATGATTTTGTGTATAACATCAGGACATTTAAAATTCTGCACCACAATGTAAACAGTTAGTATGTTAGTTTGTTTTTCGATCTGCCCTGTAAAACTGTCAGTGTATAAAGGTTAAAAGTAATAACCATGACAGCCCTGGCATTTCCCAAATCAACCCTGCCCTCCCGTTGGTCCAGAGGTCGACCAATGAGACGCAGTGGTTTGATGTGGCTAACGGGAAAGGCTTCTGAATAAAGTTGTGGCGGATGCTTCCTGGAAACACAAACAATGGAAGTTTTATTAAATTCATATGTGACAACAATGAGGAGTTACACTTTAATTGGAGCAGAATGTTTGGCAGATTTGCATAAGAGAAGAGTTGTACTGATTTATTTAAGATGAGCAAGCGAATTAATGTAAGATCTCAATTTAATGTCACATCATTGTAATTATTATTTACGCTGCCAGATTTGATCCTTTTTAAGAAAACAGTGTATTCATCAAGTCATTCTTTGATAATATTGTGAGACATTTCATGAAGAAAACTGGGAACTTTCAAATTGATGTCATAGTTTTGAAATGCACTTCTTTATAGCAGCTTTGTCCCTTTTTTTAAAAGTTGCGAGCGAAGTTTAGAATTCACAGGTTGCGTTTTAAGGATGAAAAACAGCCAGTATGATTAAAATTGCGCCTGTACAATTAGTGCTGGTTCAGTGTCTACTCAAATCCTTCTAATATTTGCGTCTTTTTCATCTTTTATGGGATGAGGACTTTGGTTTCTTTTCCGCCCCCCTTTTTTTTGGAGGGTTAGTCACTTATTCTGTGAAACTCTAACAACTAAAATGAGGCAAATTAGTTCTTGGCAAGTCCAGAATGATATCTCTCTGTGTTTTTGTACATAAGGGATATCAGTCCGGTCACCACTCCCTCAATTGCACCTTGAGCCAGGTTCAAACACAGCCATCCAATCAGACTGGTTTATTTCATGCTCATTGGTCGCCCATCATTCTGAACAAAATCACACTTCTCTCACCTCAGACTAACAGAGTTTAGTGCTTGGCTCATTTGGACACCCCTGGACTATAACCGAACAGTGCAGTGTGGATGTCTAAGATGAGCTGACACACACAGACACATGGACAGGTTATTACTCACACATCTGTGCTACATCTACACCACCCAGCTCCATGCAGCCTTATCTGTGCAGTGACATATCTCACAGGATCATTGTACACATTGCAAAAACCTGTATTTTTCTGTGGTTGGTGCAAAATAAAGGGATTATCTGGAATTATACGTATAAAAACAAATTTAAAAATTTAAAAATAAAGATGAGAATGATGATGATGATACTGTATTGTATTGATTTATTTTTTTTATTGAGCTCATGACTCAAGAGTTCAAAGAATAAACCACATTTGATAAACTAAAAGAAAAAGAGTTCATTTTAGCAAAAACGTACAAGCAAATAACTGCTTTGTAGTGACAATTGTAACTTATCTTCTTGTCTCCATGGAGGTGTTGCTTTATCTTTAATGTTCCAAAGTATGACATTAAACTTATCCCTCTCCAAATATATGGTGCCACCAGGCCAAGGTACAGGCCAGACCTGTGGAAAGACGACCCAGTGCACTGCAAGAATACATGTATTTAAAGGTATCTGTGCTATAAAATGACTGATTCAGTGTAAAATAAAATTAACGCCATACTGTGGAACATTGCACTTACAGCAAAAACATCAGCTTGTGTCATGAGGCACGCATTATCTGCCTCTCATGTTGTCTCCCTGTGTGTTCTCCCCCTCCCGCACCTGCCTGAGTCTGGAGCTGGGCGGAGTTGCTGGCTCCTCCCGCGCACACCTGGAGCGCATCAGCACAATCACCTCCACCTGCTGTGGAGCTTAAGATGGACGAGCTTCAGACACGCGGTGCCAGACCGTCCGCGTGTCAACGTGACTACTCTTGCTTCGTTTTTGCATTCTGTTATTTTGACTTTTTCGATGCTAATTGGAATTTTTGCTACTCTCCAGATTCCTGCTCTCCCGCTTGTTCCTGCTCCTGATTCTGCACCCCAGCTCCGGTACAGTCCACCCTTTGCCTTCGCCTCCTGTCTTGGTCTCCGGCTTGCTTCCCGTCTCCTGCCCTGGCCCCCGCTCTCTGGACAACTCCTGCTCGGCTTGCCCTGGTCTCGTCCTGATCCTGTCCTCGCTCTGGTCCTGGCTTTCCCGTCCCCGCTCTGCACTACGCCCATCTGGTCTGCCTCCCGCTCCCTGCTCCCCGTGTGTGATTAATGAACTATTGACTCATATTTCTGCACAAATTGTGAATAAACACTGTGAACTTGCCCCGAGTCTGCACTCCCTGGTCCACACCTGCCATTACGACAGCTTGGTAAAAAAGCAGGTAGTAGAAAATGTATTAATCCACTTTGGAAGAGGGGACATTACACCTCTATGGGGTATTAACCGCTAACACATATTTAGATGAACATGTTTTGAAAATACTATATTAGCCAAAAATAACATTTAACATGCTTTATAAAATTTGCTTTTGTTTTTGACACAGTCCCTTTGCTCTCTGTGCTAAGTCACTCCCCCTTCAAAGTACTATCGCAACACAATCGGCGTGCATCACATTAATGAAACTATTGTACATCACATCAGGTTTGTGAAGTTGTTCTGTACAGTTTTGTATCCTGCTTTTGTATATTTATGGAGAATTGTGTGGCAGTGTGGGTGACGTAGACTTATGGGCTCAGCAGCAGCACAGGAGAGATCGCAAAATTATTCAAACATGCATGAATGACATCATGCAAATTTTTTGATAAGAAAACCAACTAAAAGTTGCATTTGCATAACAAACCATGTTTAAAAACATTCAATTTATACATTCAGTTTGTCCTGCGAAGCTCCATTGTGACAAAACGACCGAAATTACGTTTGTTTTAAATATGTATATTTCAGTACATATTATTTTAAGCTGTGAAATTTGACATACCAGTGTCAAAAGTAGTATCATGAGACTGGTACCTTTAATGGCTCTAATCATGCCCTACAATAAACTAATTTCTTGTGATGATAAATTGACAAAATGATAAACATTATAATCCAAATATGAAAATGACCCGCAGACAATCCTGAGTGCTCCTCTCCCTGGAGACATGTCGGCCTATCGGCGCAGCTCCTGTTGTATCAATCAGCTGGAGGTAACTGGGACGAACCGTCTTCCATATGGCCCTCGAACGCCTCACATTTCAGAGCACCGAGGCATGCTGGGAATGATCCGGGCTTAGAGCGTGGATAACAGCTTTAACACCAGACATGCCGTGTGTGGTCCGAACCCTCCAACCTACAACATTTTATTGGCAAAAACATGTAATGTAAAAAGTCAGCTACTAATGCATGTCTTAACATATGACGCTATTGTGTAACTGTTATTGTTTAGTTGCATAAAATAAAAGACGCAGAGAGAGCGATTTGAAAATTGGCTGTGTCCCGGATTGGTGTCATGATGTCAGCGCTCGTATTTTTGGACATTGCTCAGTGGCAGGCGTGAAGAGCAAGTGTTGAGAATGGCAGGACGCCAAATTTACAGGGCAAGTCACTAAATATGTCAAATCTAATGCACTCAGCACTTGAGTCCATTTAGCAGGACTCGGACTGAACTGGTCGACATTTTTTTTCCCTATTTGTTATTGTCATTGTTATGGGAGGGTGAGTATTCTTTAAAATGTAGAAAAGCACCAATACTTTTAAATTTAGTTAAGTAGCTGTTCAATGGTTAGCAACTTCACCTCACAGCAAGGTCCTAAAGTCAGGTGGGGCCTTTCTTTCCGTGTCCGTAAGGCTATTCCGATGGTCCTTCATGAGGTAATCTTGCAGGCCTCCAAACAGACTTTTAAAGGAGCAGTACTTGATTTTCTTTCCCTCTTACAGTACATTGTAAAAGCAAGTTGTTTTTCATTGATTGCAAACCTGCTTCTCCTGCTTCACTTTGCTGTCAGAGAAAGCTGTTTTAAAGTTGTGCACTTGCCTCGGAATTTTTGCAAGTGAATATTAATGTACTGCCAAAGGGTTTACGTAAGCTAGGAACTAACTGCTTTTGTGGTTTAAAAACTGGGTAATGCAGCTAAAAAGGACAAAGTAAGTCATGATGCATTAAGTAAGACAGGAATAACTGCAAACTGTTTAAAATGAATTAGTTCTGTTTTCACATTGTAAAAAAAAAAATAAAAAAAATAAATCTAATTCCAATTTTGACGATCATAATAATAATTAAAAATAAAAAAAATAAAAAAATAAAAATAAATAAATAAATAAATAAATAAATAAATAAATAAATAATAATAATGCATTGGATTTATATAGCGGTGCATTATTCATTCACTCCAGACTTGGGGGTGATAAGATATTATTGTAGCCCAGCCACAGCTAGCAACACTGCCAGTCTGCACCTTTGGCCCCTCCAACCACCACCAACACTCACACACAACACATTCATACCAGGCCATGTGGGTGGTGTCTTGCCTAGGGACACGACAACCTGATATTCCCAGCGGCCTTCTGTCCAAGTACTAACCAAGCCCCGCTCTGCTTAGCTTCTGAGACGAGATCAGGCTTTGACGAGGAGGTTTATACATTAAATCGAGATAAATCATTTTCTGTGCTAACTATGCATATTCACATTAGCATATTTCACATAAAATCTGTCAGTGAAATTGAAAATGGACAAAATGATACATACTTGTTAAGCATGACGTTAAGACTTAATTACGCTAGCTTAGCATGTGCGGCATCTGATAACATAACTGCATTGTTTACACCTTGACTCGGCGCAGGCAATTAATAAATGTACAAAACTGACAGGAATTATCTTTCTCCACCAAAAACATGAATGCGTTTGGTTTATCTAGCGGGTGGGCGGCGGGTGGGCGGAGCTTAAGACACCTTATTAATTTCCTTCACTAGCCATTGCATTTCACGACAACACTAGCAATTAGCCACTTGATAATTAATGATGAGAATTAGCCTAAATTAGCTTGATGGATTCATGGGATTGCGCCGAAAAATGGCTCAAAGTCCACACCGTATTGTGAATATTATGGATCTGAAAACCTGTGGGTAGAAAACCGGGGGGTGTACATAACTCCCAGTCATCGCTCATCCACAAGCTATTGGTCCCACGCTTTTTTACGAGGGCTGAATGAACGCCTTTGTTGGGGCTAATTCATCACGGAGCGTGGTATGAGCTACGTTGGGATACCAGGGACCCTCCGGAGAGCCCGGTACCCACACAGCTGGTGCGGATAAGCGTTGCGGACACTGACGGATGAACCCAACGCAGGTGACCAAGCCTCTTCATCACAGCCATCCACCGGAGCTGTTTAGAGGCTGCTTACTGCTCAGTTTATGTTGATGTATGCAGCCCCGCGCACTCACAATGGATACAGGGGCCTGCGTGATAAGTAGCGCTGTCAGGGGAGGTAAAGAGAGGTTTGTACGGATTGGGATGCCATTGTTGAGAGTTCTTTGTGGTGGAGGATTTGAGGTTTGGTCAAAGTGTGACCGTTCTGTCATTTTTGCAAGGATATGTAGAAAATGTGGAGAATTGGAGGAGACTTCTTGGTGGACTACGTGAGAAGACTGTGGAGCAAATACCACCATCATGTCAAGAATTATTTTGATTTCCGTTGAGTGTGGTGTTTTCACTATTGGCAGGAGATGACAGTGTGGTTTTTAGAGGTTTCAGAATGTTTTCTTTGTATTTAAATGTGTTTTGTAATCCTGTCTTTTCATTTTCAATTCCAAAAAAAAATTATATTTGTTCAGGATCAAACAAATGGTGTCTAACTTTGGCAAACAAGTCTGGGGGAATATGATTAAAATATGCATTAAAATGGGAAAACTCTTTTTATTTACATGATGAAAATTCCAGTCACCTGATGATTCGATGGAAATGGAAAGTTAAAGCCACGCTACAGAACTTTCACCATGGAGATAGATATGTTTTATGCCATGATGTATGAATAGCCAAAGAAACAACATAGCCAAATAAGAGTCAGGTTTGTGGAGATGCAAGCCTGCACAGTGTAAGGACACGTGTTTTTCAATGTAACAAACATAACCAAAATGAAAAAAAAAGAGCTTTTATTTGTTCTTTAGGTTAAAAAGTTACATATGGCGGCTTTAAAAAGATGGGTGATTGGAAACATTGCTGTGTTACTAAGACAGAAATCTTTGTGTATTTTGAGTTTTTATGTTTCTCAAATATACATTTCCACTTCAGAAAGGATGAAAAGCTTTAGCCACAGATGCCCTGCCACAGTCATACTATTACTAATGATATCCCATGCCACTGGGAGTAAAATATAAATTATGTATTGATTCTAAAAAATATATAAATCTACTACAACTGCAAAACTAGTAATACTGTAAAATGGATCTATTTCATTTGAAACAGTTTGCAGTGATCCAAATTAAATCCTCACTTACCTTTCTGAGCATCCTGATTATTATATGTGTGGTGTTGACTTTTCTTGTCACAATAATTCAACCAACTAGCATCTAACAGTGCACTTCCTGATTTATGCACATTAAAAAAGTTTTCTAGTTAGATGCAGACAGCACGCAGTGGTTTCACTTTGACACTAACATCAGCTTTTACAGTTTGTCTGTACTGGGGCAAGACAAACTTTGCTCAAATATTGGAAAAAGTACAGTATCGAGTACAGTACTGCCACTTTAACGACTTACAAATACTCAGTTGGTGGTCTATTCCAAACTAACAACATATCCTACTAATTATTGATTCTAAAGCAGTTGGAGTTATCCCACAGTGACGTCTATAAGCCATCGATCCAAACCTAACAATTCCATAATCTTTTACTTAACTGGGTTCGACGAGTCTCCAGCTGTCTTTCCATTTTGGTGCCAGTTCCTAATGTGGAAGAATCTGCACAACTCGGGCTGTTAAACAGTAAAGATTCCCACTTGTTCCCACTGTGACCCCGGTAAAGCTGCTGTGCTCCTCAAAGCCCCTCAAAGCTCCTCTGCTGTCCGCCGTCGTGCATATGGAAGCAGTTAGACAGTTGCAAGAAACAGATTTGCTTTCAGCTCTTCTGGAGGTGAGAGAAGACGGCAAGAGGTCAGACGGCTGGAGTATAGTTTGAGTCGAAAGGGACTGCAACGTGGGTGCATTCTGGAGATGAAGATGAGGTAAACTTATCCCAAATTTGAAGGTTTATTTGAGGAATTTGGTTTGATTGGATAAAAGTAGGACATTATAGGTTCTATATTACACCAAACTGACTCTTGAGCTTTAAGCCATGTTAGAATGCTGGTACCTCGTCAAAAACAGACCTGGAGTTGTGTTTTGTTTCATTCACACATGCTTTATTATTAGTCTGTTTTAATCTCCAAAATGCACTGATCCACCTTGTGATGTCATGAAGTGGAAGTTTTCAAGTTAACTGCTACATTTTTAATTTAGTTCAAGAGAGTTTTTTAAAATACCAGACCTGAAATGATCCAAATGAAGGTGTATGGAGTTTAAAAACACAGTGAAGTACTTTATGTATTACTACGTGACATTACAAAGTGGAACAGACTATTTTCAGTTTGAGAGAAGAACTAAATAAAAATAAATATGCAGGATTAGTGCATGTAAACATGTGTGAATGAAACAAAACACAACTTCAGGTCTGTTTGTGATGAGGAAACAACATTATAACAGATCCACTAAGACTCGGTCAGGCCAACAGCACCGTCTGGTCATGCCCTCCCAGACCATCTCAGGGCTCCACAGACGGTGGATGCTTTCAAAAGAGGACTAAAGACTCACCTTTTTACCCTGTCCTACAGCTAGATACTGGCTATTGTCTTATTGTTTTATATTGATTTTGAATTGTCTTCTGCTTTTAAAGTCTTTTTTGCACTGTAGCACTTTGAGATTTGGTGTCAAATGTAAAGTGCGTTATAAATAAAATGTATTATTATTATTATTATTATTATTATTATTATTATTATTATTATTATTATTATTATTATTATTATTATTATTATTATTATTAGACCAGAAAATGTAGTGTAATATGAGCCCCTTAAGTAAAGTCTTGTACTGTGCAAGTACAGTATAATGGATGGGACATCACATCTAATTTGTATTTTACTATCTCCAAAAGCCTAAAATAATATATTATCAGTAATGATGATTTTAAAAAGTTACATGTTTAATTTCTTTATTAAAGGTCCTGTACTTGATTTTTTCCCTATGCATTCGAGCAAAATCTTGTCTTGCCTTTAGTACAATTATATTTTGAGCCGCTTTTGAGGTCAAAATAAGTCAGCTGTGAACTGTCTGTAGTTAGAAAGCATTTTATTGCCAATTATTAGGAACTAGCATACTAGTTATTTACTGCTCTGGCCTCTAAAACTTGTGAAAAGCACTTATAAACTCATCTCAGTGAATAATTAGGATGCTCTGAATGCATAAGCTAAGTGAGGAATAACTTTGGACCTGTTATGGAATTTCTAATAGTAAAAAATGACAAATGAACATACAGACATACATACATTTATACCATCAAAACAATCGTACCAGTTTAGTCCAGTCCAAGTGGCTCGAGACCTCTGGACGCATCTTCCCGTAGGAATGCAAGAGCTAACAAAGAAGAGATACACCCGTGAATAACAACAGATGGTATTACGAAGGTTGGGTGTGACGCCAGCAGATGTCTCCATGAATAAACATTTAAGGTAAAGAGATCCATAACAAAACAAGTAAAAGATTTAGGGTAAAGAAGGCCATAACAGACCACTGCAAACTATTTAAAATGAACTAGTTCTCTTGGGTACCTGATGCTTTTTAATAAGTACATTTTGTGTTTCTCCCCATATATATAGTACATTGTAAAAGCAGCACAATGGATCAGCGGACTTGCCCAGCGACACAACAACAACATGCACGATAGCCCTTCCGTGAGTGGGTCAGTGGTCAGAATATTCGCCGACCGACACAAAGGTTTGCCGTTTGAATCTATTTAGCATTTAGCAATAAATCACCACTATGGCCCAACTTGTTTTTGTAAGTATTAGTAACCGTAGCAACTGAAGAAACCAACTTCTTCTCGCTAAAAGGTGAGGGTGCTACCAGGCCTCCCACTCATCCTACATCAATCAATCAGATAAAGTCAAAACGTAGTAAATGTGAAATGTACTATGCACCTGTGAGGATGAGGTCAGCCGCATACGAGGGATACTTTGACCCCTGGGAGAGGTCAGGGTCTGTGTGGTCTGCTCTAGCACGCTCCATCTGGTTTGGATGAGACACTGCTCACATATAAAAACACTTGAGTTGGTCCCGCGGAGACGCCTTATAAACTTATATTCACTGCTCTCCGGGAGTCTAACACAGCGTCTGGAGAATGTTAGGATCCTACTGTGTTACTTTTGATATACAAGTACTTTGATACGGCAGCTTCTGGTTTTCAGTTGGTGTCTTGAATAGCAGGGTTGGAGTAGTTTGTCTCCTTAAAGCCAAGTCTACAGCTCAAAATAACTTTCTTAAACTTTCTCAAACGTGCTACCTGATTTTTACTGTCTTAAAAATATGAAAAACTATTTGCAGTTGTCCAAAGTTATTCCTTCACTTACATTATGCATTCAGAGCATCCTAATTATTCACAGTGATGAGTTTCTAAGCACTTTTCACAACTTTTAGAGACCAGAGTGGAGTTTAGCCATCACGGTAATGGGAACAACTAGCATTCTAACACGCACTTCCTCATTATCAGACAATAAAATAGTTTCTAGACAGTACGCAGCTGATGTATACTGTTTAAGAGCTGCTTATGCAATACATCTGTGCTGGGGTAAGACAAATTTTGCTCAAATACATTGAAAAAAAAAAAAACTGGTACAGGGCATTTAAAATGAGTAAGTGAAAATTATTTACTTTTGATACAGTATAACTCAGGAAATGTATAAATGTATTAAGTTATTAATTGCAGGAGGACACAGTTAAACTGTTAAGTACATATTTATAGTAGGATCAGATGTTTCTTCCATCAGGACATTTGTAAATTTACAATATCAACACATCTGGTTGGGAAACACTTGGGATTTCAAGATATAATTTCTTGTGTGTGCTACAGTCGGGGTTATTAGACTCATGTTGATTCCTTTAGTTCATTGTCTGTTCTTGTTTGTAGAATACTTAGGCAAAAATAAAATTGCGACAATAGTAACCTTCCTCCCATTTGAACTTCAATCAGAAATCTCCACAAAAGTATTATTTTTAAGGTGAGTAGATTATTTGCTTTAGCAGCGATGCGTTCGAGGACATGTAAAGGCCAGTACTGCTGCGTTCAAAACACCTGATGTGTGCTGCGTTCAGGAGCACACTCATCTCTGTAACCTTTGGCACCCCGACTCCCACACAAAGGTTAAGGTCGAGTAGTCCTTTGGGTTTACACTCGGAGAATGAAACCTGTTCATGATGTTGAAATGACTTGAATTCAGAGTGTGGTGCAGTGGGATAAGCAATCGCCCACAAACCACTGGCAAGTGCATGAGGACTGTGTTGTGGCCATTAGAACTAGTGATACACTGTCACATCAATACTGATACTTTTATTGAGTATCAGTTACATAACCAAAGCCCCACCTGCAGCCACAGGGACCTCAAAAGTCCCACCCACTTCAGAGTCCGCTTTGATTCTGGAGATACATTTTCCATACATTTTTCCTACAGACTTTTTGGAAAAAGCAAATATTAAGAGTTCAAAGTCATGACAGACAGATTTTAACCAGCTATGTGGCAGCTAGCTTGTTTTAAGCTCAAAAAGCTTAAAACAAAGCTCAAGATTAGACAAAATGTTTTAATAACTTCATGGTTTATAAAGTTTCAGAAATAGATTTAAAATAAATTGCTCTTGTGATCATTCATTACTACATAGCTTAGCCCTGAGCAAGCTTTCAAACTTTGTATCTTTTTTTGTTTGTTTTTTTTCCAGAAAGTCTATGGGAAAGATGTATGAAAAATTGACTTCGGGAACCAGGGGGCAGGCGGTCACTGTTGAGCTCCATTGGATCCCATTTAATAACTTCCCAATTATCAGAACAGTCCTAATCTTTACTGTCTGCCATTTGTTGTAGCAAGTTATGCATAAAATGCTAATGTGTGATTAGCATTTGTAAATACCATACAGGTAAAATATAGCCTAATGCAGACATGGGCAAACTACAGGGCCCGGGGGCCACTCACAGCCCTTTGGGCTTATTAACATGGCACGCCAAACATGTACAAATTATATTAAAATAGGTAAGGGTAAATCTTGTTCAAAGTTTTTGTGCTGTGTTTATTTAACTGGAATTTAATACATTAATTATTAATTTAATTAATGCATTTGAAAAACAATTTGTACAATGAGCCTTGCATATTCATGCTTTTGCAACATGTGGCCCGTGGCCCGTGTGTCAAGAAGTTTGTCCACCCCTGGCCTAATGACTCTCGTATGTCCACTGAAATAGTAAGATAAACCATATTTCGCAACATTCTCCATGGAGATAATATGTTTTATGCCATACACTCAAAACTGTGGAAAATTATAGTCAAAGGAACATCTCCGGGCCAAATAAGAGTCATGTTGGTAGAGATCAAAGCCTGTTCACATTGATGACACAATGTGTGGGTGTTTTTTTATTTATTTTTTCATAAAAAACTAAAAAACTAAAAAAACCCAACAATAAGGACAAAAAAACACCCCAAAAAACAACAACAACAACAACAACAAATAAACATGCTATTATTTTAGTCATTTTTTGGCAAAAAAGTTGGGGGGTGGGACTTTAATTCGATCAAAGCTTCAAATGTCAGGCCTATCAAATGTCAGATAGTTTTTTTATACAAGTTCATAAACCGCACAAAGCATAATGTCACGTAAATGTCCAATGAAACTTTTATTAGTAACCAGACTATAATTAGCAGATAATATTTTAGAGTTAGCAGGGTGTGAATGAGAGTGAACCGCGAGATCAGGTATTACACTCTAATTAAAAACAGAACAAAGCACAGAATGAGCTGTCTGTTACCAGTGTAATGGCATAATGACATTACTCACCTCAGAGCAAGAAGGTCTCAGATTCAGTTTTCTAGAGCATGTGGAGTCTTTCTGTGCAGAGTTTGCATGTTACAGAGTTAGCTCCGAGAGGAGTACGTTCCCACCCTGTTTTAACAGTAACCCACAACAGGTAAAACAACAGATCTCTTGTTGTTTCCGGCATCATGTAAATGACATGTGCTCGAACTCCAAGGCTTACAATGCAAATACCAGGTTTTCATTTTGGTGAATGTTATCATAGTTGTTTTTGCTTCATTATTTATTATTGATAAACCTAAGGAGTTCAGACTTTCCAGTAAACACATACCATCCACATGTCACATCGACTAATACTTAATACAAAAAATCAAAAAATCCTAATTTTATACCAGTCAGTGAAAATCTGTGAAGAAGAAAGCTTGATAAAAGTTAAAAAATCACAGGAAGCAGCTTTGAGGTCTAATGAGGAATTACCAATACACAAAATCCCATGCAAAATACAAGAGGTAACACATTTTTACGACGTTGAAACACCATTTAAAAGAATAAAGGTGCTGCTATGAATTTGTATTTCTGAAATAATAACTTACACTATTGTATAAATTTGACCCTTGTCACATCTCCTGCCCGTGTCCAACCAGGAAGTGAAATTATGAACCAAAATAGTGAAAGAAGGATAGACTAAACAAGTCCATCAATTATTAACTGTCGTGTTAGTGAAATAAGTAGCCTAAAGCATACATTTGTAATATATTTTGTGTTGTTGTGTTGTTGGAGATTACCAGTAAGTACAGATACAACTTAAATTCAGACTTGCAGCTAGTTAAACACCCAGCATTTATCTGTATTGTTAGTTTTTACAAATGTTAGCTAAATCCCCGCATTTGTTTACTTTAGCCTGTGCAACATCAACCACACGCTAGCGTACAATTAAAACCTATTGTTTCCTGTTCTGTTTGAAGAATCTAAAAGCCCTTCATGAAACCAAACCTGTATCACTTTTCCCAGATACATTCACAACAAGTATCGACGTGCAAACAACAGTCCTGGCTTAGACGTTATTAGCGCACATGTAGCGACTTGAGCTAGCGCTTTGACGAGCAGATGCTAAAGGCCCGTAGCTCGTGTGAAACGCCGGAACATTCCAGGCCCATCCGTCACTGAAGCAGATACGTCTCAATCACAGAACCGACTCAAAACCACATAATTGATCACAAGGAGAAGAAATGGAGCTGCGGGCGAGGTAAGTGAGACGAGATGTTGACGCAGATAACAGCAGCTAGCATTAGTGCTCGTACGTTATTCTGAAAGCAATCCATAAAGATGTCAAAATGTTCTTTCAGCTGAATTCAGGCTAATATTTGAGAACATCGAAATTATATGCTGTTATGTCTGTGTAATCCCTCAGTCGTCCAAGTCTGATCCATAGCAAAAGACGAAGTTTAAATCTGTCAACTGGACAAATCGTAGTAGGAGTGAAGACGTTTCGCTGCTCAGCCAAGCCGCTTCTTCAGTTGTGGTCAGATTGCTCGTGGACGCTGCCTTATATCTATCCAAAAGGAGGGGCTAACTACACTGAAACTGTAAACAGCTATTGTCTCCAATTCAACCTTTAATGGCCCTACTATTGTAACGATTTGCCCTGTTGACAGATTTAAACTTCGTCTTTTGCTATATGTTGTTATGTAGGTATAATTTAGAAGATGAGTAGAGAATTCGCTCGCCAAAGTTTAGTTACCGTGCGGTTGTTTGTATGAGTGAAAAAAGTTCTCAGTTGTAACCTCATGTCAACTCATGTTTACGCAATTGTAAAATAAAAAAAATAAATAAATAAAAAACAAAAAAAAAACACTTTATCATCTTCCATTTGATTGTTTGATAAAATGATAAAATGCGACTTCTTAATTTACGATCAGATTTTATTGTTGAAACATTAACGCATTTTAACATGCCAACATTTGTATTGAAATATCCAAATACGCAATAAAAATAAACACATAAAAGGATGTTGTAATTGCATATTTATCCAATGATCCCCTCACAGATAAATCCTATGACATAATTCAAAACTGCTTGCTTACTTTTATCTCAATTAAAATATACAAGCCAATACAATCCTAACTAGTGACGAAATCTAATAAAAACTATACAGTAATTATTTCATGGTGAAAATGTGCAACGTTTGTGTGTTGCTACTTAATTCGTGCCGTGTGGTTGTTGTGCCTTCCGGACCTCCCTGTAACGCTCCCCCCTCCCTCTGCGGTAGTACAATCTGCCGTACAGTAAGCTCGCCCGGTCCATTCGCTGGGCCCGGCGGGAGGCACGGGTTCAGCCAGAGTTCACCGTCCCCTGCCTGTACAGCCGGTGTCAGACTGACCTCCCTCCACAGACTGTAGGACGTGTGCCAGCCACTGCAGCCAGAGCGCCAGGCGAACACGACCTTGCGTTAGCATCTGGAACCGAACCGACATGACAAGATAGACTTCGCCAGCTACATGTGGTGCTGGAGACTATCAGATCTAAGGATGTATATCTCGATTTTTTTTTTTTTTGCATAATGTTGACAACGATATTCTGACGATATGTGCTAAAATGTGCCTGTAAATGTCTGAGTTGAGGGCCAAAAAAAAAAAGTCACCACCTGGATTTAACTAAGCAAATATGTTGGGGTTGCTGCAGTTGGTCAGGTCTAGGTTCAGCAACAGTCTGTGCTCAAAGAATGAGGTCAGCTGACACCTGAATATACTGAATGACCAGGTTATTCCATCAATGGATTTTTTCTTCCCTGATGGCACGGGCATATTCCAAGATGACAATGCTAGAATTCATCAGGCTCAAATTGTGAAAGAGTGGTTCAGGAGCGTGAGACATCATTTTCACACATGGATTGTCCACCACAGAGTCCAGACCTTAACCCAGATTGAAAATCTTTGGGATGTACTGGAGAAGACTTTGTGCAGCATCAGACTCTACCATCACCAATGCAACATCTTGGTGATAAATTAATGCAACACTGGATGGAAATAAATCTTGTGACATGAAGTGACATATTAGAGTGTGTGTCCTTTTTTTTTTTTTTGGCCAGGCAGTGTACAATAAAGAAGTATCACTTTAAGCTTTTGTTTAAAGTTTTCTTGGCAATTTACATTTTCTCACTGAAGGCATCAAAACTATATAACACATATGGTATACAGTAAACAAAAAAGTGTGAATTTTTATATTTTAAATTCCTCAAAATAACTTTTACCCTTTGCCCTGATCACTCGGTGCATTCCACTAATGAACCCAGACGAGGCACAACAGTGAAGTTCAACCCTTTCAGGAGACTCCATCATGAAGCTGATTGAGAGAAGGACAAGGGTTTGCAGCGATGTCAACAAAGCAAAGGGAGGATACTTAAAGGAATTCCAAAGAGAAGGTGTCTCCAAACCTTTGATGGTAAATGTTCTCATTTTCTAGTGTACAGGTCCTGGTGTAGTGTTGCAGCTCAGATACGGGCTTTTTGTATGATTTATTATCCTTCAATAAATGGTCCACTGTAGTGTTTGTTTAAAGATTCTTCATTGTATTCACCCAGTATTTGGTAGCTGTCTTCCCACAGTCTTGTGTCAGTGTGAGGCTGGTCTACATTTAGCAGTGGATCAAACAAAGGCCTATATCAAACGCAGTGTGGAAGTGGATCAGGTCAGGAGGAGGTCACTACTGCTGCACATATGTGACGGGAGGAAGACAAATATGTTACAAACTGTTTCTCTTCAACTCTTTGATTCAAGTTGAAGAGAAACAGTTTGTAACATAAAACTAAATGTTTCAGTTTTGAAAATTACTTTTAGTTATACATATTCTGAGTATTTCTAGAAAAAAGGCCTAAAATATAAGATGTTTTGGGTTTTTGTTTGTTTGTTTGTTTTTTTGTTTTTTTGAGAAAGCAAATGTGTTTTTGTTTGTATTTAAATGTTCATGGTTGAAAAAAATATATATGAATGCATTTTTGCTAATTGCAATATTGTCTTCAGTGTTCTAGAGAAATCCTACAGAATAATTTTAAGGGAACTGTGATCTTGATGATAGAAATTTTATGTTCCACAAAAAAAGTGCTAGAAAGTAACTGAATACATGTACCGAAAATATGTATTCAGAATACACATTTTAAGTAACTGTATTCTCGTACAGTTACTCATTTGGTACTTTCATAAAATAATATGAAAACATTGCAACCATTGCACATAATTTGGGCTTCAAATTGCACAGTAATAGTGAAAAAAAAAAAAAAAAAAAAAAGAAAAAAAACACACAAGTGCATCAGTCAGTCACGCAATAGTCCTTAACTCCTCTCAACTGCACAATCTGTGCTTCTTAGTTGGTCAAAATCCCACAATATTAAGTTAAAATGTAAGATAAAAATTGCTCACTCTGTCAACCTCAAGAGCAGCCAACCACGACCATGGCAACCACTGAATCATGTGCATGTGAGATTTTTCCTTCTATATATATCAATAATTAAATACATAACAAGCGCTGAAACAAACATAAAGCTGTTTTAAATAAGATGTTGCGCGTTTACACTATAATGTATTTTCAAAGTATTCTTCTCAACACTACATAAAAATAGCAACAGTCTGATAAATCACACAGACACAGAAACAGCACAAACTTCAGCAGGTTATGAAAGACAGCCCTGGATCCTGCTCATGAGAGACGACAGATGTTTTAAAGGGACTGTACCCATTTTTATGTTTTATTAAAGATATTTAAATACAGGTAAACAACAAATAAGTTGTTTAAAGTCTCAAATGGCATCACACTAATGATAGAAATGGTTGGAATCTCCATGACGCCACAGCCTCTGAGGCGGTGGCCTGACAGCAGAAGTCATGTCTAAACTAAGTATTTTGTTTGTAACTGTAATTTAATTACAGTATAATTGTACAGTATACAAGTTTTAGGAAGTAAGTTACACCCAACACTGATGGTAGAGTGGCCAAAAATTGTACTCCAGTAAGAGAAACATTACTAATTTGACTGAAACGGTGGTCCAAGAAATTACTCAAGTATGAGTTAAAAATATTTCAGGAAACTTCTACTTGAGTAACCGCGCTAACCCTAACCCTAAACTGTCTCACCACAAAAAAGAGGAAAAACAAAATCATAACACATTAACACAAAGCATTTGTCACTGTTTGACTTTCTCACCAAAACCTTTACTTGAGTAAGAGTTCTGTTACACTGTACAATATACTACTCAAGTAGAAGCATGTTTTTTCAAGATTGGTATTCAGGTAAATGTAACTGAGTACTGCCCACTCTGTTCAACAAGAACTTCTCAGAACATTTTTCAAAAACCTTGTTGCAGTGCATTAGTAACTTTGATATACATGTCTCTCGCGTGTACTTGAGTTTGACTACAATGAGACCACAGCACCGGGCTTTCAGAGCTTGTGGGTGCTCACAGCCCATCCACAGAATAATCCATCAACCAGTTTGGTTCTGTTGGAGATACAGCGTTCAGACAGAATAGACATAACTCTACACAAGCGGAGGAGAATGTGCGCATGGAGCACAGCTTTCATCTGGTTCATATAAAGTCCGTCCTCTACACGTACAGTTCCAATCAAGATTGCACTGGGATTCAGATTTATGCTGTATTAAATCGCCCTAAACCAGCAGGAAAACTTCACTTTCACTTCACGGTATTGAAGTGGAGAGAATAAGTGCCCAGATTTTATCCATGGCTGATTGTTAGGTAGGTGAAAGGTCAGATCTAATTATTGCTGAGTTGCCAGGAATGTGTGGCACAGTGTGGCTTTAAATGAAACCTATCTATATAGCATTTCATATGTTCTTTACACAAAAATACCTTTAAAACACGTATTCTTAGTAGGAGCTGGACTTCTAATGGAGTCACTTGCTTGTCTACTAATATGACCCTCCACCAAAAACGATATATAGTGCACCTTTCACCTCTACTTACTTAGACATGATCTTAGCAAAAGCCCCAATGTGTAAATTTGGGCACAAACAGACTGAGTTTATTGACATGTGTCTTTACTGTACGTGGGTTTGCATCTCCACAAACCTTACTCTTATTTGGCCATGAAGAGGGGCTCGTCTTGCTTCTGTATGGTTTTAACTTTCAATATCCACGGAATCATGTAGGAGACTAGAAAGTTACATGCTTTACCTTTAATCCGTGAATGAATCTTTTGTTCGGACGCAGAAAAGTGTTCTCTGGCCTTGTTTCCACAGTAAATACAATTGTTCAAACCCATAAATCAATTGTTTTATTGTGGCTATTACTGTTGCATCAGTTTGGGTTTTCCCTCGTGAAGTTACGTCCTGTTTTGATTTGTTTCATCATACTAGCTAAGTATAATATAATGCTAAAATGAATCAAGTGCCAATCCACATGAGCAGACTTGAGTCTTGGGGAATGCTACCGGACCCCTGCAGTGCATGTGTTGAGAGTGAAACTGACGACAAGTGTATGTTTGAAACCCAGATGTGTCAGCTCATTACCGACCATAGTATGAGCCAAGTCTGTCACTGATTTAGGCCTATGTGGTTTGAACCTAGTCCTGAGAACGTGGGGCTCTGCTGGTTCCTGTATGCCCGGTGTTAGAGGCTCATGTTGGGGTGAAAACAGAGAGGCCTCTAGGACTGTGTGGGTTTGGACTGGAGCTTTGGAAACAGAGCCAAAACCAAGTGTGAAGGCAACGCTGTGATCACAGGGAGGGCGGCCATGATTGAGTTAGCATTAGCAGTGGGCCAGCTCCAGTGGCGTGAGGGATCGTTTTCACAGGAGCTTATGGAAACAAAATAAAATATCAGTGTGTTACAGTTACATGGCTATCGTTTCACTAGTGGGACCGACGAGGGACATTTTAGTTTGATTGCTCAACACACAGGATTTTTTTTGTAAATAAACGTTGATTAAAATTAAATTACATCTTTGCATTATTAGTGAGTACAGTCATACCACCTTGAGGATGCCAGTTCCCATAAACTACTGATGAATTAACTTCTTTTCGCTCAGACGTCCCCCTGCCTGCCTTTACAACTCTAAGACTTGTTGGCGAAATAATTGCCATCCCTACAAGTACAATCAGCCCGCAATTTATGTATAAAGACTATCCATCCTTTTCTCCAACCGAAGTTCGAATCGTAGACATAGATAGACATGTTTTGCACCAATGAAGCAGTTCTCCTGGCTCTCTCAGAAACAGATGTGAACGCCGGAGCAGAGAAAGAACGGAGGAGGTGTACCCAGCTCAGGAGGAGGTTTACCCAGCCCGGGGAGGACAGAGACACCCACCGTCTGCTGTCCGCTCTGTCTCACTGCTCCGCTGCCCCACACCCACACTGCCACCCAGCCCCGCTCCTCGCACTGAGCTCTCCTCTGGAATGGATAATTACTCATTAGTAGGAGCAAGATTCATCACAGCTTTGTCTTGAAGTACCCCTCCTCAGGCAAAATGTGTTTTGTTTTAATATTCACATTCATTTTGATGTGGTGCCTAGGCCTGTCACCTTAATTACTAAATCGACTTATCGTTCATATGAAAAGCAGAAAACTGAAGTTGAATTTAAGGCTCAGTATGGATTGCATGTACCTATTTAACTAAGCTACTGCCATGAGTAGCTCTGAATATGGTTTTATGCATGAATCTGTAATGGCTCTCACTGAATTATATCGATATTATCATGAGAAGATGAGGAAAATAAGACCTAAAATGCAAAACTGCTAAATAATAATAATTTAATCAACAAAATAACACTCGTGAAGAAAAAAAATGGAAATTCTGAAATAGGCCAAACTCAAGGAATCACAGAAAACACAATGACAAAGCACCAATTAAGGACAAGAGAAAATATGATGCCAAAATACACCAGGAGACAAGGCCCAGGTGAAACACAAGAGGGTGGGGTAGGTAATCAACAAACAGGAAGTAGAAGTCTAAAACACAAGCACACAGGACACATGTCAAATTAAAACACATTAACTAAAGAAATAAGGTAAACTACGATGAAAATAATGAAACAAAACATGATCCATGACAGATATAAGGTAGAACGTAATGACGAATATTAAAAGCTGATTGGAAGAAGTGTCCCAGTAAGACAAAAAATCTAACTTTTGTTAAATCCAGTTGAGAGATAAATCCACAAATGCACAAATCACTTCCCTTTACATAAAATCGTCCTGTTACAACAGCCTGAAGTACGTCCATCAGCTTTGCCATGTTTGTTTTGGTACGTTTGGACGCTTCACCTTTTGCTCCACTCGAAACATAATGCTGCCCTGTGATTGGTCTGAACCACCGTTAGCCCACGTTTGACTACTTTCTTATGAGCATTCGTGACTAGGTGAGTATAGGTCAATGTAATGTCCTCAAAAAGGAATGAAACCTCAACTTGTGTGCATGTGTACGAATGATTTGTAGTTGGTGAGACTATTTGAGAGCCATAATTGCACAACAACTCAAATTATTATCCTAGCAATATGATTGTTTATAGTCCCATCTCTATTTCAGACGATGTTTGAAGAACAATTAGTCGACTAAAGGCATGTCCTATCGATCGATTTGTCAACAAAAAAGGATCGTGGCAAAAGCTGTCAAAACTACTAAGTATCTTTATGTATCTGACCCAAACTAGACTCACACGACGACACCTGCGGGGAGAGTTTGTGTAAAAACAACTATTTGCGCAAGAAAAAGTACTAGGAAACAATGTATTTACATAAAGGCAGATTCAAGTTCTGCCTTTTAACACATAAATACCAAAAAAAAAAAGCAAATCTATATCTTACTCACTCTATTTAAATCCTTATGATCTATATAAACTGACTGACTAATACACATCTTGCTACTAAGACTCCATCAACCAATTAATCAGCTAAACAACAAAAGGCCCACAGCTCTACTACAGATCTTTTAACCTTCTTACTAACCACAATACCACCATACAAAATCTTTTTACTGTAACTGTTACGAGGGTACACCACCTAATCATGTTTTATCCCTGTCCTTTACCACCATTCCCCTCCTAAAAGTCAGGGCTGAATTTTAAAAATGCAAATGTGAGTGTGCGACTGTGAGGCTGTAATTCCTCCCATATCACGGTTGATCTGGTGGTGCGTATATCCTCTTATTACCTGAGCAGTGGGAGCTTCCTGCAGGCTGTCAGGGCTGTGATGGAGGGCATAAGTGGTGACCTTTGGAGCCGGGGAAGAGTGTAAAGTGTTCATTAGGCGCTGGGAGGAAGCCCGCGCCCGCCTCACTGACCTACACTGATCCAGCTGATAACACATGAAGGATGGTTCTGCTGCAACTGTCCTCTTCAGAGCAGTCAGTGGAGGGGTAAAAGTGGTGCAGTACCTGAGGGTATGGACAATTCTGGGGTTCATTCATGATTGTACACTAATTACAGTTATACAGGAAGCACTCAACCATAACTTCATATAGTACAGTGCAAAAGCAATCCCAGCTCCCAGTCCCACAGCTCCAGGACTGTCTTTGTGTCTTTGGGCAAAACACTTCACTCACCTTGTCTCTAGTGTCTGTGTACACTGGTGTGTTAATGAGTATGGGCAGGTATTTAGCACACATTATGCCAACTAAAATCTGATTGCAATCTCAATTCATACTGATTAATTAGATCCACAGCATGATTTAAATGATATTAGTTGAAGTAGATTATGATTATGGTCAGGGGTGTCAAACTGATTTTCACCGAGGGCCACATCAACAAAATGGTTGCTCTCAAAGGGCCCGATGTAACTGTAAGACTGTAACTAAATGTAACCAAATGTAATGTAAAATAGATGCAACTGCTTTTTAAGCTTGTTAATTAACCGTTTCTATATTTATTAATTATTCAAGTTACAAATATTGCATATGGATTTGCATAGATTAAAAAAAAGGCTATGAAACTGTGTATCTCCTCCTAAACTGATATTTTAAGACAGTCAGACCTTTTGATTTACCTTGTTGAGGGCCACATAAAATGACGTGGCGGGCCACATTTGGCCCAAAGGCCTTTAGTTTGACACATGTGGTTTAGGTTAAAGGGCCCATATTATGCCATTTTCTGATCTATATTATAATGTTGTTTCCTCATCAAAAACATACCTGGAGTTTTGGTTTCATTCACACATGTTTAACACACAAACCCTACATATTTAGGCTGAATTCTTCTCTCAAACAGAAAACACTCTGTTCCACGTTGTGATGTCATGTGCTGATATAGGAAGCGCTCCACTATGTTTTTAAACTCCACACACCTTCACTAGAATCATTTGGATAATTTCAGCCCTGGAATTGCCAAGCTCTACTGAACAAAAGATAAAAAGTAGCTGTTAACTTGAAAACTACAGCTTCATGACATCACAAGGTGGAACAGAGCATTTTGAGTTTTGGAGATTTAGAAAGACTAATAAACCAGGATTACTCAAATATGTGTGAATGAAACAAAACACAACTCGAGGTACAGTACGTGTATACTATAGGACTACTTTTTTGGGATCCATCTCCAAGAAATGAATGTAAGTCAATGTAATGGTCCCAAAAATAATGGAAAACTAGCAAAAATGTGTTTGTGAGTGGCAAGGAGAAACTTTGGATTATGTATGTGTCTCACCTGTGCTCATTATCATGCACTGTGGTTAGATATATTCTTCAACTCTCTAAGAAAAATGTATGTGAAGTCTTCATAGATTATACATGGGTTTTAATGGTCAATGGATTCTCCTTCATCCCTTTTTAAACATATTAATAAAACATGTGATTTTACCGTCATGGTGTCTCAAACTTACTGTCCACCTCCAGAGAGGTCTGTTACAACCCATGGTTATATATAAACATAAATTCTCGCTATGTGTCCAAAATATTTTAAACAGATTTGTAAATTTTAAGTGAAATAGTGTTTCTAAATCAAAAGTACCACAGGGAAGGTTTTACCCCTTTTAATGTTTGAAAAGTACAAGACATGTTGTCATTGTTTGTCTAACTATGAAATCTATTTCTATATATCATGTTATCAGAAGCTTAATGCGGCCCTCGGGTAACATAGCCCCTGTTGAATTTGAGTCCTTACTCCAGTACACGAGGCAGTTGTCGATAGGCTGCTGTGTATGAAGATAAGTGACGCCTGGAGGCCTCACCTGGGCTTTATCAGATCCTGAGGGGGATATTAGACTGTCCCAGTACAGACGCCGGGCTTGTCTGCTCCTGGACGCCACCTCGCCCTATCCATCCATCTCCACACATCTAATCCACTGTTAGGTGTAGAACGGCGTATAGGGCGAGGAGGGCTACAGGAAGTATTACAGGGTCAGAGGGTCAACGAGACAACAAGAGTGTCTCATTAAAAAGCAGTTTTACACCAAGTATGGACTTCAGCTTATCAACGTCAAGGAAAGATAGTCCTTGGCTTGGGGCTGTTGTTGTGTTTTTTTGTTTTACTTTTTTGAAGATATGGCAAGATTTTTTGGGTGAAAAGGTTACACGACACACAACTACAAGTAAAGTGGTATATAATGTGACAAATAATGCCCATGCCACTGTGTGCTTTTTATATGGCAATGGTGCTATCAAACTTAGTAATCTTCTATTTAATTTACAATATATTTATTACTGAAAAACATTTTTTCTCTTTTTTGCCTTTTTTGCTATACAGTCCAGGCAAGAGATTAGTGAGGGATTAGCAAGTACGTCTGTGTCACATCTTAACAACTTCAGTCACTTCATGGAACTGCTGTGATGAAGTGCAGGAGCTGAGCAATATGAGAAAATGTGAAGTATCTTTGGACTGAAGTGGTCATCCAGTCATACCCAAAGTATCTAAAAGGTAACTTCAAGACCTTTAATATGACAAAATAGAAAGGTTCAATTACCTGGAATACAACACAATGACACATACATTATTTTTATGTTTTAAGTAATGCGTCACCTGTCTGCCAGTAGGAACTAACTGTATGGAACCAACCTAACATAAAATACCCCCTGGATTAATTATAACATCAACGGTGTCTTGTTAAAGTGAAGATCCCTGTCAGGTCTACTGTAACATAAGAACTGTTACACATACTATACAACATACATGGGGGTCACATATGTTCTTACGTTTGTTATGAAATTCATAAAAAGTGTTGTATATTTTCACATAGACGTTTCAATGATTTAGGGACATTTTTAGGTCAAGAACTTGTTACAAGGTTTTGGATATGTTTAGGGCATTTGTTTTTGCATGATAATGGTTAGATTTTATGTTTTGTTGCAGGGTAAGTAGAGGACCTTGTTGTAGGGTTGAATTACTAGGCCTTGCTATCGGAGATTACGGTTTAAGTATCAGGTTTTTTCCCATGTATTTAAGCAAAATTTGTCAAATAAGTTGTTGTCTGATTAAGAAGTGCATTATTCACATGCTAGTTGCTGTTAGCTTTACTGTTACGGCAAAACTCCACTCTAGTCTCTTCGTGTGAATAAGTAGGATGCTTGGCATGATTAAGGTAAGTGAAGAATAACTTTGGACCACTGCAAATTGTCTAAAGTGCATTAGTTCTGTTTTTCAAAATCAGGTTCAGCGTCTTCAAAGTTAGGGCCAGGATGAGGGTGGAAGTCATGGATTTACTTAAAAAAAGATTATTTCAGTCTGAGAAAGCAGGACCACGGGAACAAAGGTATTCTTATCATACTTGCATACTAGAGTAAACGTTACTAAAACCTGGAGAGACCCGTGATCGAGTACACATGTGATGGATGAGAGCTGTGCAGTTTAAAGGTGAGATGTTATCAGAGGAACATGGAGACCGTCTGCTCCTTTGAATTATGGCCCACTGCAGCCTCTGACTCATGGACTGTAGATCTGAAGACAGCCCCAAGACTTGACCAGAACTTAACCAATTCCTGTTGTAATGTATGAGTAAGTGTTTGTAAGTTTGGAGAGATGCATATCAATTCAGTTATGACAATGCTGGATATGACAAATACAAAGATTTCCTTGGCTTGAATGTTACATTACACTTGTACAGTGTGAAAAGGATGACATTTTCGGGATAGATAACTGGTAAATATTAAACCAGACCTATTTTACAAAATTTACTTTTTAGAACTTTTAACCATGTTATAGTTGTTTCCTCTCACCATTTACTCACATATCACACTAGTGTGATGTGCACCTATCCATAGGTGGGGCTGACAGCATGCGGCCCTTTGTTGTGATGATGTTTGCAGCAACGTCAGCTCCCACTGGACACCTCAGTTTTCTCATGTGTAAGTCAGTGGACTTGTTTCTTTTATTAACTGTTTTAGATGAATATTACGATTTAAAATGTGAAAATTACACTGCCTGGCCCCCCCAAAAAAGTCACCACCAAAAAAAAAAGGTCACACTTTCTAATATTTCATTGGACCGCCTTTAGCTTTGATTACCACACGCATTCACTGTGGCATTGTTTCAATTTTGCTTCTGCAGTGTCACAAGATTTATTTCCATCCAGTGTTGCATTAATTTATCACCAAGATGTTGCATTGATGATGGTAGAGTCTGATGCTGCACAAAGCCTTCTCCAGTACATCCCAAAGATTCTCAATGGGGTTAAGGTCTGGACTCTGTGGTGGACAATCCATGTGTGAAAATTATGTCTCATGCTCCTGAACCACTCAATTTGAGCCAGATGAATCCTGGCATTGTCATCTTGGAATATGCCCGTGCCATCAGGGAAGAAAAAATCCATTGATGGAATAACCTGGTCATTCAGTATATTCAGGTGTCAGCTGACCTCATTCTTTGAGCACAGACTGTTGCTGAACCTAGACCTGACTCGTACCTATAGGCTCGTACCTATTTGCTTATTTAAATCCAGGTGGTGACTTTTTTTGGCCAGGCAGTGAATAGCATAGTGATCCACGGATATCATAGATTATAACTATAGAGCAGACACAAGCACAATATCTTCTTTAAGAAGTTCTACCCTTTAATCTAGAGTAGGACTGGAACAATTAATCGAAATAATCGAGATTAGTCAACTGTTTACTCAAATATATTTGTAATTGTATTTTGATAATCGTTTGGACTACAGACTCAATTTTTCTTGGAAAAATCAAAGTGTACAAAAGAAATCTATATCAACTAATCAAAAACAACTGAAATTATATTTATCTGCAGCACTAATGGAGAGCCACATATTGAAATATAGTCAAAGCAGAGGGTCATAGTCCTGTGGTCACTTTCAATCCTTCAGATGGGGCATTTACCAGAGGATTAACTGAGCCACCATATTGTTATGCAAGTGTGAAACGTTAATGCCAAGTCTTTCACAAACAGAGTCTTTGGTCATGATGGGTAAGAATTTAAAACTAGTGGTCAGCAAGTGGCCAAAAGACAATCTATACCGTCTAAATCTAAATGCCAGAACAAAAAATTACTTTATGAAAATATATCTAATGACAAGTTGATTATTTTTCTTTGTCGTTTTTTTTTTTTTTTTAATTATTTATTTCAGTTAACATTAGCTTCAGGATACATATACCTATTTTTCCTCTGGTGAAGTATTTACATTGTAGTAAAGGTCTTGACATTCTGTCTGTGATTAACTTGCTCTATTTAAATATAGACTTTTTATTTTTGCACGACTTGACTAATTTCCATTGAAGCAGGAAGTGCCGCTCTGCACTTTTTGAGAGAACTGAAACTAGCTCCGTGGAAAGACCCTATAAGAAATGATCTAAACATTTGTGTTCCCTGTTCCGCTCCTTGTGTCTTTCCTTTGAAAATACCAGATTTTGTTCATTATCTAATGTTTTGTTCTTCCAATTTCATGAACTTTAAAGTATAAATCTGATGTTATGTAGGTTACTCTTGAGTAGTACTTTTCCTAAATAACATTTTTACTCTTACTTAAGTCATTTCTTGGATCACTACTCTGTACTTCTATTTGAGTAATACTATTTAATAATACTATTACTTGAGTACAGAGTTTGGCTCTCTACCCTGTACCTCTGCTCAGACAGTAGTAGAATAAATGAGTCCAAAACAAGATCAAGTCCTCCACCTGGCTATGCTAAGTCACAATTTCCACAAACACAGTCACCTTGAACTAATGTTTAGTTTCACAATTGATTCTTTTCCTGTAGCCCTCCGCTCCTAACCAGACGCCAGCCAAAGAGATAGGCCCGAGACTACCGCCACAGCCTTACGCCCTAATGAATACAAATGGTCCTTCCTCTCCTCCCTCTGACTGTCCCGGAGCTCACAGCGTGGACGCTAAAGGAGCTAATGATTAGGTCCTGTTAGCTCATCCATCACGGCGTGGACTTGCTAATCTGATGGATGTTTGGCTATTGCTAATGCCAGCGCGCTCGTGCATGCTAGCCGGCGCTAATCGGGACGGCAGGAGAACGGGTGTAATTATGATCCATACGGACGGGTGACATTCACGCGCATCGATCTAAACGCCGGTGATAAATGGTGTGGGTGAGATGAGGGGGCGGAGTCAGAGCGGACAGGAAGTAGCGACAAAAATGAAAGAATAGGCACTTTTATTGTTTTACTGTGACCTACATTTAATAGAACAATAGTTTATTTTAGTAATCATTTGACCAAGAGTTTAAAGGTGCACTATGTAACTTCTCTGCTGGAGGGTCCGCTGTCTGCTTGTCTCTATGGTGATGTTATTGCCTTTTACAGAGTTTCATGGTATGGCATTAATGTTATCCATCTACATTAAAGGACAGTAAGAATGTTCTGCAAAGTATTACAAACTTGTTGTGACGTGACGATTGTGAGCGAGTCGGCTCTTTTGAATGGTTCCTAAACATGAATGTTTGGAACTGGATCTAATTTTTTTTTAAAGAACCAAATCTTTTTGCTTCTAATTTGTATGCATTTTTATACTGATTAATGCTGAACCAACACATGAGTAGAACCAGAGCAGGCGACACACATGAGAGCTTTTTACACCAATAAAATATTTGGCATCAAAATAAGCCAGTTTTTAATAATTTTTATTGTAGTGCAACATTTCATTTAGACCAGGGGTGCCCAAACTCTTTTCACTGAGGGCTATATCTTGAAAAATATTCAACATGGAGGGCCACAGACCAGTGATCAGTATAATGGATAATTTAGATCTAAATAAGGGGTGTCATAATCAAACAGCAAACACACTTCCACTCTCAGTTTGAACCATTATGAACAAATCTTAACCTTGGTCATTTCTCTCTGTGATTAGTTTGCTTATAAAATAGGTTCCCACATTGACTTCTGTCATGTAAATAATGTCTTTTGAACAACTCTTTGAAATGAACAAATCCATGTCCAGATCCCATAAAAGAGCCAAAAGTCCCAGCACTAAAACCATTGAAAAAAGCAAGATATATCATGTACTGTGGAACATTCATGGCAATGAAACCAATAGTCTACAGCACATTTTTAAAAAGGAGTATGGTGGACCATATACTGTTAGGAATAAAAATTATATAGTACATGTAATCTATAGTACATGTAGTCTATAGTACATGTAGTCTATAGTACATGTAGTCTAGAGTGCGTGTAGTCTAGAGTACATGAGGTTTAGAGTATGTGTCGTCTAGAGTATGTGTTGTCTATAGTAAATGTACTCTAGACTACATGTACTCTAGAGTATGTGTAGTTTAAACCTGACAGTGATTCTTGCGTTTCCTCTTTACTTAATATGATTTTGTGCAGACATATTCATCACCTGAGGCTGTGAGACAGTGTGCTTCTCTCCGCTCTGTGCTGGAGGCCAGTGGGAGTGGAATCCTTGGCCCTTCCATTGGCCTGTGCAGCTCCCCCAGCGTTGGTGCTAATAGGGCATTATGGGCCCCCGCCTTGGCCCCGACTAATGATTAATGTGGCTGGGGGCCCCAGATAAAAGGATGATGAACGAGCTGCAGGACTCCGGCTTGTGTCTCATTAGCACTGAGCTAATGTAGCGCGTCGTAGCAGGCGACACTGTGTGGCAGGGGAGGGGACAGGAAGTGACATCAGAGAGAAAAGGGAATGCTGACTAAATTATTCCAATTTGATTAATAATCATTCATTTTGGATGCTCTCCGGACAATGTACACCTGTGTACATAATATAAATGACCCCATGCATGGCTAAAAGAAAATGTAAAAGAACATTCTTTAAGAGCTAGAATTCACTGAGCTGCAGAGGCTGCACTTGCACTGATTAATGATCGGCTGCAGGTGCTGGGGTTTAGGTAGTGAGTTTTTGTAATTAAGAATAAATCAGAATAAGAATTGTTATCAGTAAAAGTTATATTGGATATATGTTTACTTTCTATTTGGGGACACAGATATACCACATTTATAACATACAGTTCCTTAAAGGATGGGTCAAATGCAGAGAAATCCACACACATATTCATACACCAATAAACGCAGACACTGGAGCTAAGGAGGGTTCACTGTCTTGCCGAAGGGCACACAACGACAATGTGTCCTGGTAAGAGCGAGGTTCGAACCACTGCCCTTTGGTCACGGAGGCAAATGCTCTTTCACCTGAGCTGAGCTGATTATTTTGATACTATGAGGCAAACAAAATCTTAAATCCAAATCTTGTCATGAATTCCTGCCCTTGTTGTCACTTGGCTGGGGTGGTTCCCCATGCCCCCCTGCACCCTGTGCCCCATCATGTTCCCAATCTGTTCTCATTGGCTCTGTGACCCTCAGAATCAGCCCAGGGTTAAAGTTCACACACAGACTCCGCCCCCTATCACTTCTGCTGTCACACGGCCCTGTGATGTACACCTAGGACAATAATCTAATTAAGTATGAATGAACTAAGTGCTGCCTCTTGTAATGGCGTTTTTATGAGCGAGGGAGCTACAGCTGGTGGCAGTAAACGGGGAGGGGGCACTTGTAGTGAATGTGCGCTCACAATGTGCTCTGATGGGTGATGGACAGGAGAACAGCTGTGAAAAGGTTAGCCTAATCATGCCTTTTTATTAGGCCCAGGCAACATTTGTTAGCATGAGCCCGGTTATCTCAAAACAGGCTTGTGTGGCAATCTCCCACTGTGATATTTAACCAACTATATTGAGTTTTTAATGTTGTTTCCACCTGATTCTCCATGATGCTCCTGCACCTTTAAGTTTATCAATTTCAGGAAAGAGCATCAAAAAGCCTGTTACGTTACCATGGAAATCTGTCATGTTTGTGGTAGTGGTGCACACTTTCATAGAGATGTATTAGCTAAAACAACGTTAAAATGTAAACGAAAGCGCAGTGGAACAACCCGATAAACTGCTGGGTCACTGCTGGTCACGCTACAATGTTAGAAAATGCTAAGTATAGTATTTAGCATCTTAAAATCTCCATTGGTTTAACATTAAGCTCACTGAAAAGTCTATGAGGTGTGATGTCACAGTTTCAAGGATATAGCCCTACCCGTTCTCGAGACTTTTTCATAATTTTTAGTACGCTAATTGCAAATAACAACTAATAACTTGGACATTAGCATAGAGCTGGGCAATATAACAACAAAAATCTACGAGTAATTTGGATCTGAACCGTCTGACGATGCTTTTATGTTCATGTTGTTATTCGGTGCTTAATTTGTTTTTTTAATGCAGCTCTATGCTTAAACATAGACATTATGTTTTCATGCACAGATAACACGGAGTAGAGTTAATCCTGGAGACCTACGAGGCATTCAGGTACACGCTATATAGTTTCTACTTTCACTTTCATGTAGTGGACTAAAACAATTAAACAATGCCAGCTAGTTCATATGCAAACACATGTCTAATATTTGCTTGGCTGTTTCTAACCTTGTGCAGTTGAATGCCTCTTAGTCTGCTCTTAGTGTGATGCGATCAGAGGTTTAAATCATAGTAGGCCTGTTTTCAGCCCGCAATCTTCATACTGCGTCCATCATTTGACATGTATAACCATAATGAATCAAAGTCAGGGTCAGTTGAGAATACTACTTTTTTACACTTCTACAGTAATATTGGTCTGACATAAAAAGTTCACAGAGGAACCTAGACCTAGTAAAAAGCACAGCCCTTTGAAACTTTGAGAAACTACAAAGTCATTCCAAAATAGTGGATCAAAAGAGGCTCAACCCAAACAAACAGGTGCAGCGCATGTTAGCAGTGGGTTAGTGTATGTTAGCAGGACGCTGTATGTTAGTGTGTTTTCAGTGGAGCAGGTGGGGGGAGGGCTGAGGCTAATGGGTCAGCTCAATTTAGAACAGTCTTTTACAGCTCTTTAATAAACCTCTGACCTGTCTGTGGACTCAGATGTCTGCTTAGTGCCACACACACAAACACACACACACATGGCCTACGGGACTGCTAGTATCCTACTGAGCGTTCATGCAAGGAGCCGTTCAGTGAGTGAATTTTGGAGGTTCTGAGCTTTCACATAAGGAATAATCTGTCCATATACTGAGAATGAGAACAACTCGTTATTTCACGTTTCTCTGATACTTAAACCTCTAACTAATACATTTAAATACATGTTTGAACACATTTCTGTTGGATTATTGCTATTATTAGAGTCAATAAAACATGGTGGCTCACACAAGTATAAAGAGATGTAATCCTTAATAAAAATAAATAAATAAACGTAGCACAAAAAACATAGCAAAAAATATATCATGACTGCAGTGGGAAACGTATCTTGCTCATGGACACAACAGCAGTAAGATGGGCTGATGCTCAACCAACAGTAGAAAAGCTTACCACATATAGCCTATAATATCCTATGAAGGTGATATACATAGAAACTAAATGTAGAGGTGTCCTGGTCAAACCCCTTCATTTATATACAAAAGTGTGAATATGTTGGCACCAAGTAAAGTCACTAATTTCCGCTAAGGTCCCATGCAGACTAAAATGTATTACTTTACGACCTTAGTCGCTGCATATTACTTTTAAAGAAAAGTATTACTGAAACAAGTTGAAAAAACCCCAAATCGTTATATATTTTGAAAACAAGAGTTTTTAAACAACAATGTGTAACTTTGCTGGTGGTGACACTTCACCTGCATGACTTTGTGAAAGTGAATTCAAACTATACTTCAGAACATTTTCCATAGAGATGGTGCATTTTGTTCAAAGCAATAAAATTTCCATGGCAACACAAGTTTAAGTCCAGTTTGTGGTGATACAAGCCTGCTACATAAGAATGTGTAATTGTCGAGACTTTTTTGTGCAATGAAAACATCCTAAAAGGTTATTCTGTTGGGCTGTAAAGACAGTCCTTTTGTGATGCTAAATACAAATTCTAGACATGTTTCCTGGTCTCTCCTCTCATACTCCAGCATTGGCCTTGGTCTTGACCCCTCCCCCTCTCCCACGTCTGTGACATGAAGTTCACTCATGTCCACTTATGATCTGACACCATCTTGTATCAACAACAAGGTCAAGCGCGGTCTCGCACTGCTGCCCCTACCTCCCGCTCCCCCAGACGCTTCCTCCTCTCACAAAGCCAGAGCCGGCCATGCGTTTCTGTCTAGACGTCTCCAGTGTGTCCAAAGTCCTCCAGTGTCCTCCGCTCATGTCCTTTGTCCCAGAGCGGTGATGTCCTGCTGCGTTAGGACAATCACCAGTCGCTGATACTTCCTAAACATGTCAGAGGGGCCCCGGGCTCTCCCTGAGGGCCCCTGTGTGACTACATCAGCTTATTACACTTTCATGATCAGGGTTTGGGTTCAGTCTTTGAAATTCCACCAAAAATGTTTTCATCAGAGAATTGAGGTCTAATGTTTTTTAAATTCTAGTAATGATTTTTAATGTAACCTGCATGATTCCATGGAAATATAAAGTTAAAACCATAATTTGGAATGTTCTCCATGGAGATGGATGAGTTCCAGGTCATACTGTGGAACATCATTTGGGTTGCGTTAGTCAGTTTTTCAGTACCATAAAAAAATAAATTTTTATGCCTACAAAGTCATATACTGGGGCATAAAAATAATGGTCCATAATAAACTTAGATAACTAATATATGTGGAATCAGTTAAAAGTTATTTATTTCAAATGTCATTGTTGCTAGTTCTTAGCTTTTAGCCAAATGTGTTTTTGTAATCCGATTTAAGTGCTCAAAAGATAAGATGATGTAATATAGAAAAAGTGGAATTAAGTGTGTTTTTATCTATTTATGCCTTAGTATCCTTGAGGATTTCCAAGAAAATGAGCAGATTTGTAAAATGTTTTCATCTTGAACTATACCTGGTCTAAAAATAAAGCACAGTTTGGGCTTATTCTTCAGCTAAGTATTCCTAACCTAGATACAGCATGATCAGGCTGTCCACTGCTCTGGACAGGTTAGGGCAGTGTTTTTCAAACCTTTTTTAATCACGAGACACTTCTTTGGTTAAAAATATTTCACGGTATAAACATTGCAGAATCACAACACAGGGCCATTGTGTCTTGTTCCTTAAATGTGGTAATAGTGATTGCTTTGCTTTATTTTTTAGTGCAAATGTTTTCTTAGGACGCTGCTAAATGATAAATTATTAAATGACATATATGAATTAATCTGTTAATTTAAATTGGATTTTTTTTACTAGCCACACCTGGCAGTCCCTCAAGGCACACTATTGTTTCAGGCATATTGGTTTAAAAATCTGGGCAGTGTTGGATAAATTTGACATACATTGTCCCACAGATTCTTTCCATTATGGTTTGATATTAGCACTATACTTTGCAATGCTTAACAACAGAGTAAGGAACCATGTCTTGGGCTGTCTATGTGTTATCCTGTCTCCCGCTGCTCTGGACAATCCCTGCTCACTCTCACTTCCTCGGGTGTGACTGGGATCTGAGGGGCCCGGTGCAGGGGCCCACTGGAGGGGCCCTACAGGACTGCAAGACAGACCCAATGATCACTCAAGCAGAGACATGAGAGAGGAGCAGGACTTCTGTCCAACAGAAGCGGATGTGCCTGTCAATCACTCCCACACAGAGCGGGTCCTGATCAGTGTGCGGCCTGTTTATCATGATCATCATGTTAGTGCCATGTTCAAGCAGCAGAGTAGCAAATCGGTTAGTACACTCAGCTCAAAGCTAGAAGTTTTGGGTTTTTTTTGCCTGGAATCCAGAATACACACTTCTCCAATAACCGAACCTGTCTGGTCATCGTTGAATGAAGTTTAGGTGAGTGTGATTTACATGTGGATTAACTAAACGGGGAAATGCTCAGTCCATCAATATCAAAACAAAAATGGCTGCTTATGAGGAAAAAAAAGAAAGAAAAAATATCACAGGGACTGAAAAACATCTTATATTTCTGCAGAATGTAAGGTATTTTCTAGCAGCGCAACACTACATCAAACTGGTATCTTGATTTACTAAAGCTAAGGTAAATGACACGTGCCCACCAGGGGGCGCAGACCTATGGAATGCACCAGAACTCATGAAGATGTTGTGCAGACCTGTGTGGGCCTTATGAAGGCGCCCTGCGGATTAGAAGAAGGGCCCTCCTCACACCCACACACACCCATACATTGGGGGACCCTATAAAATCTGGCAACATGCACATCACAGGACTCTCTTCTGTCCTTTCTGGAGAGTCGTTTGCTTCATTGTTCACTTTACCTGTGTGGAACTCATTAATCCATTCTGACTTTATGTTTCAGTCTCTTGGTCCTCTTTGATGCTTACACCAGAAACGAACATTCTTACAAAATCAATGAGCAAAGCATTACTGAAATAAACAAATTGGACTGGACAGTTGTGCTTATGCTTGGCCCGAAGTGCAATGGAGGGAGTGGTGACCAAACTGATATCCATCTGTATAAAAAATATAAAGAGATATTCTGGACCTGCCGGGTAAAAAGGTTCTAGGATTGATTTCTGGTTTGTGGGATTTTAGGAACTCTAAAATAGCACCACACCTTTGCTACAGCTTAGTTTAAATATTGAATAACGCAAAGAAGGGGGAAATGAGGATAAAATTGACTCAAAAAATAAAAAAAAACTACGTTCACATAAAAGTCTGCATACCACAAGAAGGAGCATGTGTACAACCAGGGGCACTTGGTTTATTCAAACATATCAGCACCGCAAATTCTATCCATCACTGTACATTTGTTCTTCAATGAAAAAAAAAAAAAAACTGTAGAAAAGGTTTAATCTATTTTTTGCCCACATCAGCCAAACCAGAGTCACCTTAAGTCTGGAGGTTAAGTAATATTTTATCATGACCATAGTGTCCTTTCTCATGTTAAGTCCCCATATTCATACGCCTCATCTCTGCCGCCTCTCCATCACTCTTATCACCCCGTAATGAGAACACGTCTGCTCCGCCGCTGGGGGAAGGTCCCGCCCTCTGTCGCCCCCGTTCACTCCGGAGGGGCCCCCCACCACAAAGCCCCCTCCCCTCACAATGGAGCCCTCTTATTTCCTCGTTATTGACACTCCTAATTGTTTCCAGTGTCTGATAAAGGCCCTGAAAGCCTCGCCGTATCAGCAATAACCTTCTGTCTCCGTAGCGACGCACTGATTCAGAGTGTTAAAAAAAAAAACGCAACATTGAATGCACCACTTTCTCATTCAGAAGTGGTTAGCATAGCCCCGCGGAGGTCATCAGGGAACCCGGTATTTTCATTTTGTTTATTAGTAGCATTATGAGCGACGCCATATTGTTGTCTTATTAATTACGTGCGGGGCCGCAAGTCCAACTCTCCAGGCGCGCTCCTTTTATATTGCGCTAGCCGTAATTAAGCGACACACTTTTATTAGCGGCTAGCATGTTAGCGCTAACTCACGCCCGTCAACAAGCTGCAAGAATGCGTCTAATCCCATTTCAACTTGTGTAATTAAAGGAATCGTAGATGGCGTTAGCTAGCTGAGCGCAAATTGGCCACTCACCATGCAGGATAGTGTACATATTAATGAAATATTATGAATTGCAATTGAAAAGAATTAGCCTCAAAGCAAATGAATAAGTTATTTATGAGTGCTGGTAATTAGGGCATTGTGCATTCAGAGTGAGAGGAAGGTTTCCACAGATGAGATGACAATAAAGAAAAAGTTTGAACTGAAACATAGCAACATGAAACAAAAAACTGGAGTATTTCAATATCTTCCCTGAGAGCACAAATTAATGAATGTGACTTTTTGTGTAATCAGTGAAACAGGTGCAATTGTCAGTTGGAAAACCTTCGAGCTACAATAGTTATATTGTTTTTTTGTGGACCCAATCTCTACAATTGTCCAGTTCAGCATTTTTGGATTTCTTTCAAAGGGATGAATCACCTTTGAATGCATCAGTTTTTCCCATGTCCACAGTACATCTTATATTTTGACAGTGCAGTGCAATAAAGACACTGATTTAAAGCATTTCACTTGTAATGTGCTTCACAGACTTATCAAAGCATCTCAAAGCTCTACACTGTGGTCATAATTCCTTCACTCCAAACTCATTGGTGTTTAACCTTCTGTAACCACAGCTGCCCTGACTGACAGAAGCAAGGTGGCCAATCTGTGTCATCTGGCCCCTCTGACCACCACCAACACTCACACACACATTGCATTCAAAACTACATACAAGGCATCAAATCTCTGACCTTTTGGTTGGCGGACAAGTGCTCTAACAACAGTTTTTTGTCAGTTTTTTGTATTGTTTTTGTCAGTTTGCTATTGCTACATATACCTTTTATTTAGAAACAACAGCATTATCCAGTCTGCACCCAAAGATGTTTTATTATTCCATTAAGGACAATAGTAAGTAAGTAAGATTGATGTATGTAGCACCTACATATTCCAAACCGTCCAATGTGTTTTCAAAAGCACATGTCATTATCTAAAAATTTGTGAATGAGTGATTTTTCAGCATTGTTTATTATTTACAAAGCCTTGTCAGTGCACAAACTGCGCACAGGCTTCTCAGAGTACTACATTTTCATCCTGCTTTTGTCCTCATGGTCGTAATAAATCAGACAGCACCTGCAAAACTTCATCATTTGCATTTTCTTTGACTCAAATTTTGCACACCGTGGCAAAATAGCCAAACTTCTAATATTCGTGAGTGGTGCTGCTAAGGTGAGTCATTGCTGCACTGCCCTGAGGTTAGTGCGTTTGAGGAGTATGGGAAACGGGACGGTCTATTTGTGGTGACCTCTCAGCACCTGACAGAGGAGAACCTGCCACTGGACACATGAGCCCGGAGGAGTCTAGACCAGCACTGACCTGTCCCACTAACTCCAGAAAGCACCCGAGAACACTGTCAATAGGATCACTTACACTTGGCAACAGTTATTTTGAAATCTCTGTGTACAAGTTAAACACAATTCAAAACACATATTATTAAGAAAATGAGGACAAAAGAGGGTATTAAAGAGGGGGTATTAATTAAAGGGGGGGTATTTTAAGGTATTTTACTTATGTGTGGTATTAAAGAGAGGCATCACAACACAATCAGTGTGCATCCTGTTAATGAAGCTGCACATTTCATCAGGTTTGTCAAGTTGTATGCAGTTTTATATCATGTTTTTGTATATTTCTGGAGAACTGCCGTGTGGGAACATGAATGATGTGAGCTTTAGGGCTGACTCAAGGGTTTGAATAGAGTCTGGGAGAGTCTGTTTTTTTGTTTTTATTATTATTATTATTATTATTATTTATTTTATTTTTTTCATTAAATCTATGTGGTGGAGCTTTAAAGGGGCTCTATGTAACTTTTCTGGTCTGTCACCTGCTTGTCTTCATAGAGATGTTATTGCTTTGCCTGAAATGTTCCACAGTATGGTGTTCAACTTCTCTGCATGGAGTCAACCAAGTGACACTGCCAGGCCAAGTTACAGGCTAGGTTTGTGGAGAGGCGAGCTGCACACAGTAACTATGGATTTGATGTCACTGATTGATTCAAGAATGATTTTGACTTTGAAAATGTATGTTAATGTTGTAAATGTGAATAAAGCAATAAAATGTTTACTATACATTTCAGCCATAACTGTTATATGAGGTGACAGTGGTGTAGTTGGTAAGGTTTTGCTCACCCACTGATTAGAGGGTAAGAGGTTCAAATTTTGCCCACTGTGCTTAACTTCAGCTGAGATCCGCCATCCCCATTGAGAAGAACATCCAGCCTAGGAAATAACGTCAAATAAACATCAAATATATGTGCTTTCACCACAGCAATATACAATATATACAAATAACCAAATGCAAAAAAAAAAAAAAAAAAAAAAAAAAAAAAAAAGATACACATTGATTTGAGTAGATCTTGACTTTGTAGCTACTAATCCAAGTCAACAGCAGCTTTCCCAGAACTTGTTAAACTAGCATAAAATCAGCATTGTTTTTTTCCCCCAGCGCACCTGTCTGCTCCCTGGAGTTCAGAGGGAGTCCTTCTGGAGAGAGTCCACTGGGTCATGGCCTGGACTATGAGTTACATTCAGATCAGTGGGTGGGCTCTGACCCTCCACACTGTTCACCATAGCTGCTTTTAGACAGACACCTGTTACACCCTGGTTCACACAGCAAACACTTCAATTGATGTATCAGTAAATATACATTTACCCCCATACTATACATTTAGGGAATGCAGAAATATGGAACATTTTGTTTTTGTAAACTGTACAGAGGGATGCACTTTGCACATTTGTGGATGCGATGTCTCTTTTTCCCTCAACTAATTTAGTTTGATTGTGCTTGTTGCACAACAGCACAGCAAGGCAAAATCTTGGACCTCAGTCCACTTCAATCCACATCAGTCTGGAATTATGTGGATGTGAACTGAGATCCAAGATGGCACCGGGGTTCCTGATTTGTCGCTTGTCTCTCCCATTGTTTGTTGATGTTGTAACTGACATCATGAGGATCTCTAACTCAATGACTATGGATGATCACTCAGAGCTTTTAAAATTCAAAAGATTTGTGGAAGTGAATGCACCTTTTTCTGTGATAATAGAGCAAAAAGGTTGCATCCCACTCACCTGACTGATGTGCCAAGTACCTGCTCCAGGTGAGGGCTCTGCCTTTAAAGAAGCGCTGGCTCCAAGGAGTGTACAGTGGCAGTTCAGTCAAGTTAATAGCCCTGCCTGCCCTTTTTCCAGCACTGGTGAACTCTCTGGATTACAAAGCCTGTTTTTATCTCTTTGCCTCTCGTGTATGTGGTTGGTCCCGGTGTGTGGGCAGAAAGTGGAGTGTTTGGCCGTGCACTCTCATCGGCCTAGTCTTCGGTGCCAAAGCAGCACTCATCCCAGCACGCTGAGGTTGCTGTGCCAGGTAGCTCCTGCTGCTGAGTTTGCTTCTTCTTCATTGAAATGTGGACTCAGAAATGCAATATCAGCAGCAAACAAGACCGTCATTCTATAGGATGATTTCACTTCCAAATATTTGGATTTACTCTTCCTGAAGAAAACCTGGATCAATGTGGGTGAGTCGTCTGCATTCTTCGCACTTTCACCTCATTGGCGTACCTTTATGAACATTCCCAGACCTACAGGTTGGGGAGGAGGTATTGCAACTGTATTTCAGAGCCGCGTGTGGTTCAAGCTAAATGCTAATGCTAATGCTAATGCTAATGCTAAATGAACAGCGCTGCACCTCATTTTACCAAAATTGTCTTAAATTGAAGCCAAGAGAGCCTGTGGCCTATCGGCCACATATACAGTTGAAACCAGAAGTTCACATACACTATATAAAAGACACATGTTTTTTTTCTCGCTGTCTTTTCCTGTTTTAGGTAAATAAGTATTACCAAAATAATTTTATTTGCTAAATGCCAGAATAATGAGAGAAAGGCTTTTTTAGACAATGTTTCATTACTTTCTTCAAAGTCAGATGTTTACATACATTTCATTAGTTTTTGGTACTATTGCCTTTAAACTGTATGACTCAGGTCAAATGTTTTGGACATCCTTCCACAAGCTTCTCATAATAGTTGGCAGGAATTTTGGCCGATTCCTCTTGACAGAACTAGTGTAACTTAGCCCAGTTCGTAGGCCAAAAAAACAAAAACAGCCGTCAGGCTCAGAAACGTTTTTCATAAATATGTACACAAAATATTCTCTATTCTCTGTTCTTTTTATATCATCTTAAACTCACTTTGTTGAGTTTTTATCCAATTATATTTCAGCTGGCATGTGTTGTCAGGTAAATTTCATTTTCCTGGGGCCTTCAGACTGTCAGTAGACACAGACACAGTCAGTTTCAATAGCCACTCAGATCTCGATTCTGCATTTCCGGGCCAGCTAGAAGGTCTTGTGCAAACTGGACATGTACGTGTCATGTGATTGGATAATAAGTACTGCTAGAGCCAGAAAGGTGGCAGTTTACAGAATGTCAAACTAAACCTGGAGATCCAACAGCTGTTGCTGTATTTTTAAACCATAATGGCCAAAGGAGGAGAAGACATTGATCTGGTTGCAGATGTACTTTCCACGACATTTTCAAGATAGGCCTTTCATGAAAAGCTGGATATTATGAGAAGAGGTTGGCCAACCCCTGTGCTAGCCAACCTGTCCTAGCAAGGAAAAGGGTTTGTCCATCATTTCCAGACGAGCAAAGTATGAACGGTACCCGTGGCTCACAGCTTCTGAGAAATGCTGCTAATTGTACTGTTGTTATATAGCTGGGCACTTATAAGCTGCAGTGCTTTGAAAAACATTTGGAGACACTTGAGTGGACCTGCAACTCAGTGGCACGCAGGGAGACAGAACTCCACAATGAAAAAAGTGAGTTTATAATGTTAAAAACATGGTGGAGAAGTCACCCCAGTTAAAACTGCACTGAAGTTCGTTCAATCGTAGCTGTGCTACATTTTTAGTTATTTGCTGTTGCATAAACTATTGTCAAAAATCTGTTTGTTCCGCCGACTGTAACGCACTTTTTTTTGGAGGCAAAAAACGAGCCCATATTACTACAATTTTAGTATTTGTACTGGCTTCTGGTTTGTTTTAGAGTTGATTTTAAAAACTGTTTGTTTTTAAAGCTTTGAATGCACTGGCCCCACAATACATAACAGACGTTATCCAAATTTACACCCCACACCTGCTCTGAAGTCTGGGGGCCAGCTCCAAATCAAATCAAATCAAATCAAACTTTATTTATATAGCACTTTTCATACAAAAAAAAAGTAACACAAAGTGCTTTACAAAGCATTAAAATCAGTCCCACCCACCAAACCCACCCAGCCACCCGACAGCCCAACAACCCAACCCCAACACATCAATAATCATAACCAAACAACCCCCCACCCCAACACACACTCCCACCCCCCACCTCAACACATGTTAAAATACCTCAGTTTCATTTAAAATATGTTTAAGTGGAACAGGCTGGATAAAGATGAACCAGATGAGAGAGCGCCACCAGAGGAACCATCTGCACCAGGAACAGGGTCACCCACAGCCACAGGACACCAGCCCAGGGCCCAGAGAAGAGATGAGGTCAAGACCAAACCTCCAGGGCCCACGAGCCAGGGCCCAGCAGCCACAGCCAACCACAGCTCCCGGTGCAGAGGGCTCCTCAGAGGAAACACTGGCAAATCTAAAATGATTAAAAATAATAAAATAAGTCAAAACTAATAAATAAGTCAATAAATAATAAAATAAATAATCAATAAATAATAAAATAAGTCAAAACTAAACAAGTAAATAAAACATAAGTAAAACATAAACACACTAGCCAGCCTAAATAAGACTAAATAAATAGAGAAGTAAACTAAAATGATAAATACTAATCAAAAGCTATGCTAAAAAGATGGGTCTTGAGCCTGCTTTTAAAAACCTGAATGTTCTCTGCGGCCCAGCTCTTGTAGCCCTAGACCAGACTTAAAACCAGGAGAGACAGGGTCTTCTCTGTGACTGGCTTTAAACTATGGGACAATGTGCCCCCACATGTCCAAACAGCACCCACAGTGGAGAGTTTTAAGTCTCGTCTTAAGACCACTTTTATTCTCAGGCTTATAAAATCATATGAGGAGTGTGGTGTCCTGTGTCTTTTATTTAATTTAATTGTTTACGGTTTTACCATTTTATTAATTGATATTTTGCTCTTATTGATTTTAATAGTTATTGCCTTAATGAGAACTATGTAAATAGAACTTTATTTTATATTTCCATTGTGCAGCACTTTGGAAACAGTTTTGTTTATGAAATGTGTTATATAAATAAAGTGGATTAGATTTGCCAGGTTACTAATCACCATTGCAGCACCAGAAGGTTCAGCCTCCTCAACCTCTCCAACTCCTCCTCACCAGTGTCCAGGCCCTAGGGACAGGCATCTTAATCTGCAAGTGGACTTATTCAGTAATAAAATCTCTCCTTAAAGCAGGTTTAACTGAATGCAACTGAAAGAAAGTTTGCCATCGAAAATATTTTTGCCACTTCTTCAAAGCTCATCCCACTCCCTCAGCGTCCAGAGTCGTGTCAGTTCATTTGTAAAGTGCACTGACTGTCACACATTGTTGTGATTATACTCAAAGCAATCTGTGTAATTTGTCCAATATTAATTTCAAAGATTCTTACAAGCGCATAGGATAGCTCCAACACGATTCATTTTGTGTCACTTTTCTATTGATACCAGCTCATTAGGACGTTTCCGTGGTGATTTGGAAGCGCAAACATTGATGGACTTTCACGTTCGAATCAGGTTAATAACGTTGGCTTGTCAGATCTGGAGGAACAGAAGGGTTCAGAGTAATTGGTGCTGATGACAGGTGCAGAGCACACGACAAGGGCGATCTAGCCAGGCAATTTAGTCAAACTGTTCATGGTTCAAAAAAAAAAGAAAAAAGAAAAAGAAAAAAGAATGCATTAAACATATGAATAACTTATCGATGAAGGTTCAAGCAACAATAGCAAACCAAAACCCAAAGAGAGCATTCTTTGTCCCCATATAGTTTTTGTGGTAAAGTGATAAACCTGAGTATCACATTGTACTAAAACTAAATTGCCTGAATGGATGAATCTGAGTTAATCTTAAGCTTTTACTCTGTGTTCCCATACCGTGTCATCTATTTCAGCATATGTGACCTCAAACACACTTTCTGCACCGCCAAAGGTTCTTGTGTCTTCCTGGGTACAAAAAAGTTATGTATGTAACTTTTCATGTTAAGTTTGTGATCGACAAAAAGGTGACTTGAAGTGAAAATGTGTGGTCTAGTCAAAAAACTCTTTGTTACTTTGACAGTGGTTTCACACATGAGGCAGAAGGAGGTCTGTACAGGAGGTCTGTACAGAAGAGCACGAAGCAAGTTTGAGGAAGTTGGTGTTTTGTTCGTACTGTACATACTGTACATTTAGCAAGAATTACACATCGAGTTTTATAAATGGTCATATTTCCATATAAACAGTGCCTGTAAACTCATTCACTCCTGTGTGATTACACAGCGTCAGTGCTGCTGAATGCTGGAGTTTTCAAACCTTTAGTGTGTGACGGTGACACCTGTTCAACAGAGAAGCCCTGGGGTTTCTGCTCTGTTGTTTTTACATAATAATGTGTATAATTTTTAGAGAGTGATGTTTTGTGTTTCATTTAAGGATGCACCGATGTGATACTGGTATCTAAAAAATGTACAGGATTGAATATCGGCTTCCAGTTATCGGTTCGACCGATATCTTGACTGGACATATAAATTGATGTAATAAGACTATTTACTGGTTGTAGTCAGCCCAGAAAGTCTCAGAATGTTTGAACTTGTATTCAAGTTCAAAGTTATTCAGTAGTTAATCGAAGGATATATACTCATTTTATTTTTGTTTTAAGGAAATAAATGCTGTTTTCAGTCTCTGCACTGGTATCCGTTGGTATAGGATATTGGCAGATATTTAAAGCTATAGTATCGAAATCAGTATCACAACTGAAAAGATCTAGATCAGTGCATCTTTAGTTTCATTAAGTTTAAACTGTACCTGAGTCTTGGTCCATCTGCTTTGATGCAACCTGCCACCAGAGTAAACATATCCACATATACCCACATGCAGTGCCCCTGGGGTCACGGAGGGGAAATGCGCTGGCTTTATTTGTTTACAGGCAGGTTATTAGCGCCGCTCCACCTGTCTGTGAGCTGCCTCAGATATGTAAGGGCCGGGCTATAACAGGTTGTGTCCGGGTGGTGCAGGTGCACAGGGGTCAGTGTCATGTGGGAGTCAGAGGTCACAGGGGTTGGGGTTCAGGGCTCACATGCCTGTCCTGAAGTCACCTGCCCTGTCTGCGTGTGGTCGGAGGGTCAGGACCCCTCTGGACACTCTGTGGAATGGTTACTGCTGTGCACCTGCTCAACCTGAAACCTGCAAAACCAAATTTTGGAGGTGAAGAAGGAGCTAATGAAATAAGTTAAAGGCACAGTGTGTAACTTTCAGGGGGTGGCACATTGCCTGTATGATTCCAGGTAAATAGAAAGATAAAAATGCACTTCAGGACATTCTCTATGGAGATAGACACTTTAGGTTTTATACAATGCTGTGGAAGATTATAGCCAGAGAGAACATTTCTTTGGAAACCAGCAGGAGCAGTTCCTCCCCCAGGCCAAGTGCAAGTCAGGTCTATGCAATAAAAATCCACTCACAGTAAGGATATGTGTTTTCAGAAAAAAAAACGTCTAAAATTGGATCCCGTAACATTGGTGTTTTAGGTTCTGTACTAAAATATATCAAAAACAACTAAAAAACTCTTGATATTTACAGCGTTATAGTAAATGTGTTATTTGTTGCTGTGAAGTGTAAGGTGAGTTGCCGTCTGTCCTGAGACATTCCAGAAGGAAAAGAGGACACAGGAGACCTCTGAGAAGGGTCAAAGGTCATGGTGCCACAGTCCAATGTAGGGCCTCCTGTCAGTCTTGTCCAGTGCATTTGATTCAGTTTTCAAACCATCAAAACATATCTCTGATCACGATAGTTTGAGCAGCATTCTCCATAATGATTTCAATTCTACCAAAACCATTAGTGTTAAATATTATAAAATATCAGATTTGTTGAGACCCTCCAAAGACATCTCATTTGTGGCTAAAACAGGAAGTATGGTGGCATGGTCTGAATTCCAAGGCCAGGTCATGTGATGTCTGAAGCAGGTGCACCAGAGTAGAGTGAGTGATCAAATACTGGAGCTGTCATTCACTTTGGCAGGCGTAAAGCTGCATTACACAACTGTTCTCTTCTAATTGAGTACATTTTATTTTCCTCCTTAGAAAGTGTAAACTATTATAGAAGCAAGAACACAAGTCCAAGCCCTGGAGCCTAAACATGGCCGCCCGTTTAAGTGGCACATGCCGTGAGATTAGCCTCAGCAGCTTGATACGTTCAGTGGCTGTGCAGTCCACTAACCATGTGCAGTAGTGCTCTTCTCCCACGCCACCATGCACACGGCGCGCTCATCATGTGACCGCTCTGACCAATCAGAGTGAGGGTAGCTAGAGCAGAGAAGAGTGAGACAAAACTAAGATTAAGATTAAGATTTTCTTATGACCCACATTTGTGCAAAAAGCAGTGGTCCATCTGATTGCTGTTGGTTGTGTTTGCCTTTTGTATTCACTTTCCTGTTATAGACAGGCTTTTTGTTGGTTAAGTATAAAGTTAAGTATAAAGTTACCATTGGATAGCGCCCTCATCTGGTCATGTTAGCCACCCTGCATAATTTTTCTGCCCTGTTCTAAAACTGAGTGGCCAAAGAACTCATGTATGTAAATATAAATGATGTGCCAAAGGGTATAAGGGTATAAGGAATAAGTTGGATAGATACATTTAGTTATCAACTTCTTTCTTTCCCGTTTTTTTATTTTATTTTATTTTATTGTTTTAGACATGACTTACCTTTATTGCTAACACTAACACAGAGGAATGCATTATTTAGTTGTTACCCAAGAGTACTAAATAAGAGTAAGAGTTCTAAATAAAGACATGAGGCTATTATCATAATTAGCTGTTGGTTGAAGGAAATATGAAAGAAATTACTCTTCTAGATTCCCATTAGATGCTGTTAGCAGGTGGCCATCATCATTTTGAATGAGTATTTCACAAATAGCCCTTCAATGACATCAAAGCACATTAACAGGCACACAAAAATTTACCGTAAATAACCCTCTGAGCCATGATATCAGATCTGTATCGGTGATTCCATAGTTTATATCACTACTCAGAATCCTGAAAATAAAACTGCTTCTGTTGGATATTTAAATTGGACAAAAAACTTTAGAACATGCCCTGTATTTACTTCTTCCCAAATCTGTGTAAAAAAAAAAAGCTAACTTCCTGTTTGCATCTGTTTTCTTTTGAGCTGTGCTGTTGTGTGCGCACAGGGGTAAGGAGTCATTCTGGCTGATTCGTTCCCAGTCACACATCCAAATGAGATGGCCAGCAGGGGTCCCGAGATCTCCCAGGCACCAGCCCTGCTCTCCCCGTGCTCTGTTTGAATTTATGCAAAACGCCAAGGACGCACTGTAAATGGGAGTGTGAACAGAGCAGCGCCACCAGCATGGGGTAATGTGTGCATTGGACACGCATCTCACTGGCTGTTCTGCCCCACAACAGCAGCAGCAAGAGATGTAGGGTGACCTTCTAGGGGTTTTTGTTTGCTTTCAGATAAATATTAAGAGTATTTTACTTCTATGGGGCATTAACTGCTAACCCATAACATATTTAAATCACCAGGTTACTTTTTATTGTATTAGCATGTTGTGTGGGAGCATTGATGATGGACAAATCGTACAGGAGGGTTTGAACAGGGGACAGATCGCTAAATTACTCAAACATGCACGGGTGACATCTAAACCTCTTCAGGCATGAGGGAACAATATTATAATATGGTAGAAAGCCCCAAATAGTAGTTTGTTTGTTTTTTTTAATGCCCCCTACCCCCTAAGAACTAAAAGGAAGTTTAAGGATAGTGAAGTCAAATTGGCTGATTTGAATTTGGGTTCACAGTGACGTCTTAGAGGGTTTAGGATTTATATTGGAGCTGGGTGTTCTGATAGGGAAATGTTCTTTATAGGTTTTGCTCACATGACTTTATAGGTCTTTGTCTTTACAGGTTGTGTTCATGTGAGTACCACGGTGCCCTCTGAGGGTTATCATGAGAATAAAATAAATAATTATATATTCATCTTAGTACACTTGTGTAATGACCCCATGCTATAGTCTGAAGCGTTATCCCAGATGTGGCAGTGCACGCTTTCCACATCTGGGGAAAAAAACACAGTTACGAATATGTGAGTCTGGTCAATCTCTGTGTTTTCAAATGGGTGTCATTGACAAGTGGATTAGCCAATTAGGCACTGAAAAAACTGTGGATTTCTGCTGAATCCATGAAAGAAGCACTAAACATTGTCAATCCGAGGTGAGAGGTATTGTATTTTATTTGTAAATGATGGGTGATGAATGAACTTCTTCGTTTCACATGAGTCACTGACAAAAAGAAAACAAATCAGGTTGCATGATCACTTTTGGCTGGGCTTGAGACGCAACAGAGGGTGTGGTCACCAGACTTATATCTGTCTAAAAACTACAGAGAGATATCATTCTGGATTGGCCAGACAACATCAATGGCCCAAATGAACCCACTCTTTGTAGAACTGAGTGAGAGCTAATCCAAATGATTTGGTATTTGTTGATCTTTTCCTTGTGGATCGACATGTAAAACCCCTTGAGCCGTGGCAAATGAGCAGTGAAACTCAGTTCTGAGGGCCAGCACTAAGTACAGCGCAGAGTCAAATAGGTGAAGGGCTCTGGACCTGAGATTCTGTAGTTTGTTCTTTCCTTTTTGAGATGGAGCAGTCAGAGGAAGACAGTAGTGATCACTGTGCGAAGCTGCTCAAACTCTATGCTGCCTCTCAGATTCAGCCAGGTTAAGGAGTTTGGTGCTTCAATCCTGCTCGGACAGTCTGTGGGATTTGGGTGTATAGGCTTTAGCTCACTCCCGATGGGCTATGGGCTAATGGAGTTTTGGAGCTGCCATCACACATGAGGCTGTACTGAAGTCTGGTTCAGTCTTAGCTGTGTGCAGGTTTCGTCCTGGTGTAGCCCTGGGGTAGTCCTAGTGTAGTATCGGTTTAGTCCTGGTGCAGTCCTGGTGTAGTCCTGGTTTAATCCTGGTCTAGTCTTGGTTTAAACTTTGTGTAGGTCCTGGTTTAGTCCTGCTTTAGCCCTGGTGTAGTCTTGGTTTAATCCTGGTGTAGGTCCTGGTTTAGTCCTGGTGCAGCCCTAGGTTAGTCCTGTGCAGTCCTGGTTTAGCACTGGTGCAGTCCTGCTTTAGTCCTGCTTTAATCCTGGCGTAGTCCTGGTGTAGTCCTGGTTCAGTCCTGTTTAGCCTCAGTTTAGTCTTGGTTTAGTCCTGGTCTAGTCCTGCTTTAGTCCTAGTTTAGTCCTGGTTTAGTCCTGGTTTAGCCCTGGTGTAGCCTTGGTTTATTCCTCGTTTAGTCGTAGTATAAATGGAAAGAGAAATGTTCATGTTGATGTTTGATTTGAGCATACATCGGACCCAATCCCCCTGAACTTGTACTCAAGCTAAAAATCAGAAGCACCGTGACAGCTCCAAAACTCCATTGGCTCATAAACTTGTGACTGTTGCAAAGAAAAGAACAAATATCTACCCAGATTCCATATGCACCACCGTCCACATGCGTTGCTCGAAAAAGCAAACCCTCGTTGTGCCCAAGTCTTATATAAGCTCTGAGTATGTTTTCTTGTACTGCTCTGATGTGTGGAGACTGTGAACAAATGTTTAAGGAAATTTGATCATGTGAAAGTTGGACTCACGCTGGGCTCTGATTGGCTCGTGCTTGTGCGTGCCAGTCTCACACTGGGATCTGATTGGCTCGTGCGTGTGCGTGCCAGTCTCACGCTGAGCTCTGATTGGCTTGTGCGTGTGCGTGCCAGTCTCACGCTGGGCTATGATTGGTTCAAACAGGAATCCTCTTTTTGAACTATGTGTGTGTTTCTCTTGAAGTCAGATATTTCCCTCTTCAGCTTTGACTATGTGGTTCTTTGGCTCCTCTTCTAATATTACCCCTGTATATGTTATTTAAAATGTAAATAGGCAGAGAAAACATAATAAAGTATATCATTTTAACTTCAAAGTTAGCAGGGTTTTTTCTACCAGATATATTGCAAATGCAGCCCTTAGAGTCAAGATGAGACCATTGCACGCTGTCTGAGTCTAATTATAAAGTGTTCTATTGTCTGAACATCCGAAAATGCACAGTTAGCATACTAGTTGTAATCATTACCGTGAGAGCAAAACTCCGCTGCAGTCTCTGAAAGTTGAGAAAAGTGCTTATAAACTCATCGATCGCGGTGAATAATTGTGAGGAATAACTTTAGACCACTGCAAACCATCTAAAATGAACTAGTTTTTTTTCTCACGTTTTTAAGTTAAGTTCATTAAAAATCAGATACATTGCCTTTAAATTCCAGTGGGACTTGGTTGCGAACTGAAATTCTTTGATAGTTCAGTGATGAAATTAGCAGTCACTGTCAGGTTGGTACTGCAGGAGTGTAAAACGAGTCAGGAAATAAAGTATGCTATTAAAGGACCTAGTCTCTTATTAGCACTATGAGTATACTCATGTCACACTATCAAAACGTAGTATGTTTTATGACCATCATCCTTGAACTATTAACTATTGTTTTTGGTTTTAAAGATACACAATGTAACTTTTAAGATGGAGGGTCCGTCAACTCAACCTTTAATATCTCCCACTTGCTTGTTTTCATTGACATGTTATTCCTGCCTGAAAGTTGCCTAATATGGCATTAAACATATCTATCTTTGAGACATGTAGGCCACCATGCCAAGTTACAGGTCAGCTCTGAGGAGAGGTGAGCTCTTTGACAGTAAAAATGCACATTTTTTTGAGCAATAAAGGACCATCCTATCCTAAATCCTAATTATTCATGGTGATAAGTTTAAAAACACAGCCGAGTTTTGCTGTGATGGTATATCTAACAACTAGCATGCTAACACGCAGCTCCTGATTATCACACAATAAAGTGCTTTATAATTAGATGCAGACCGTACACACCAGATGTATTTTGACCTCAAGAGGTGCTTATATCTGTACAGGGGCAAGACACACTTTTGCTCAAATACATACAAAAAAAACAGGTGCAGGCCCTTTAACAGACAATATGACATTTCATGGACTATGTTTGTTAAAAATGATAATAAGTGACAACCATATATCAATCCAATACTCCAGGCCCAGCTCGAGGTGAGAGGAGTACCAGTCATTGTGCAATTTGGCAGCAGCCTGCGGTCACTGGCCACCCTGAAAATAGGGCGTCGATTTTGGTACACATCGGGAAGAATGCATTTCCCGGTACAACCCCGGGGGACACTTTCTCACAGTTAAGTGAGTGTTGAATGTTGTGAGTCTATTCAGTTAAAGTACAAATTACATATTTTAATGTTTTTCTTACTTAGGGTGGATGAAAAAAAGTTAAAACTTAATTTTAAAAACTGTACAGGGTGTACGAAATGATGGATTTATTTGATATCAGAAGCTCATCTTGTTATTGACTATTACTACTACTACTACTACTACTAATGCTGGTATGACTACTACACTTGCATTATATATGTAATGCAATGCCCTCTGCAAACCACAGAATACTTGATAACTCTGTAGTTTAATCCTTTATACAATGACCTAAAATTTGAGTGTTAGTGAGTATTAGTTTAGCGAGTCAGATTTCAGTCTTTTCTCAAATCTTAATGCTCCTCAATGAGTTGAAAATATGCATTATTAGTACTGAAAACTGAAGCATAATAGCAAATCTAATGACACAAAATGTTGTAGGCCTAATTCTTGGCTCTATTTGTGACGGCGGCGGTGGACGTGCAGTGGGTTGATGTGGCCTGACGTGTACATGAGTCACAGATGTGTTGTGACTGGAGCTGTCATGCATTAGTCTCCTCTGACACGTCGTTTGTCACAGCTCTTCAAAGTGGAGAGCTCTTTAGATAACCTGTCACTTTTGGAACATTTTCTTCTATGTGTTGGTCTAACACACACCAGACTTTGTTATCCATGTTTTCAAAAAGTTGTAGAGGTTAAGGTATTTCAGATATTTCATTTCAGATGCTAATACTAAAAGGAACTGCATGTAGCCTACACTCTTACAGTACTCTCTGAAAGATATCCCATTACCACTGAACCTGGATTGCCAGTGCCTTAACCTGCAGATAGAGGACATTTTATTCATTCTCAGTATGTGAGCAGGCCATGCCTCATTGAAGAAGCTCAAAATTTCCTTTTGAAATGCACTTGCAATAACTTCAACTGACAGGTTGAACTGTGGCGTTCATCGGGAATTTATAGAACCTTAGTTACATGTATAACTCTTGTTCTATTTCATTTCTTCTGACTGCCAGAGAGTGGTGCTTCACACCTGGATGACTTAATACCAACAAAGTCGCGAGGAGTATGCATTTACCAAGATCAACAGCAAATGGTAGAAAAAGACAAGATAGCTGGTGCCACTGGATGAGGCATAGCCATATTGGTACAGGAGAAAGCCCTCATAGCTGCATAGATGATGACCCATGGATTCATATACCTGTAGAATGACATCCACAACCCGATGTGAGAGCTGCTGTTTAGAGACAGCACAGCCTTTTCTGTGACCCCCATAACATACAAACAGGGCGTCTGTCCTGCGAAGACTAGCAGTCACGTCAGTGTAAGTTCTCAACATACAAATAGCCGGTAACATAGTTATCTAAATGTGCCCCATCAATGATTAAAATGGTGGAATCCTACCTAAGACTAATGGAAAATTCTATGAAGGCACTTGAGTAAGCCTTGGACATTGCAGACAGAGGTCATCTTTTAAAAACCGAGAGACCAACAAATGTGACCTCACTCACTGACCATCAACCAAGAAATGATGGGCTGAAATTGTGGCAGTATACCCATAGATACCCATACATACCCATATCCATTCCCTGATCTCGGGTATTGTGCTCTTGGTAATGAGGTCAACTATGAATCAGCACTGAGGACATAGGCAACAAGCCTCCAGCCAGAGAGCATCAGCTGGCGCTACAACCAGGCCCGCAATAGTGCCATCAACAGAAGGCCTACGATCCAATAAAAACCTTGTTGCGTCCCACAGAGCACTCAAGGTTTTGCAGTCCACTGTGAAATAAGTAAGTGATTTGGGATCTGCCCAACATCATTTGAGCTTCTCAGTGTTCTACAAAGAAACTGAAATGCTGGACACAGACTTTTGGGAAACTCTGAAAAAAGGAAGAGCAGCGTTTATGGGTGTGTCAATCTCAAGTTTTGATAAGGCCTGGTGAACAGAGGATAGCTCCGGTTCTGTCCCCATGGACTCCAGGTTTGAGGAGTGGGAGCTCATTACAGATGGGCTAGAGGAGTGACAGCTTTCATCCTGTCCTCCCAGGTAATCTGCACAACCTGCTCTGAACAAGGAATCCGATACAGCTATGGACATAGGATTTTCCTGAAGTCAGCCCGATCCTCACCATCATCATGAGGGGTGGGACCAGGCACAAGGGGGGAAGGCCATGCTGCAGGAGCAAGGACTTGATCTGAGCGACTGCAGAGGCCAAAGTGTCCATCTTCGCAAATAATGCTTGATCATGATAACTTCTCTTGGCTGCAGGTGCCTCTGTGTTTGGGCGCTTGTGGAGTAGGGTCATCTCAGACAAAGCATTCAACCATTGCCAGTCTAGTGGTCCTTTCAGTTTAGCCGATGGCACGGAGGTGCAAATAAAACAAGTATCTTCGGTGAATGCTTGTTTCAGGTGTCAAGACACATGGCCATCTTCTGGAGTTAGAGGGGCCAAGCAATTATGCATCAAAGATGTCAATATCATGTCTTTATTTTTTTTTTTTGTCAAGGCAGTAGTAACACGCTACTAATGGCAGCACCAGTAATGCAATGCACTGGGAACAATCTATAGCTGTGGATCTGAAGTGAGGAGCACTCACAAACCACTGGTGTAAGTACAGCCACAGGTCCAAAGTAGTGACAGCGTGACATTAGAGCAAGCAGGTCTCACAAGTCACCAATTAATACTGTAAACACAGCAATCAATCATCCAGAATGATGGTACATGATACTTTTACCAGCAGAGCCCCACAAGCTACTACAGGTATAAGGTCTGTAAAAAACACATTGTCAGAGGAGAGGGGAGCACTGCCCAGGATATTCAAGCCTGATAATAGTAGCTATCGAACACAGCGCATGGCAAGGTCATTCAAAGATAGAGATGGTACCAAAATGTTCTCACTGTAGGCAATAGTAGAAGACAAAAGTGTTTTTAAACTAAATTCACTGCTTCAAGGCTCCAAGCAACAACAGGCAAAGAAGCTGTAATCCCATTTTGACCTACTGCTGATGCGAGAAATGTAGAAAGAAAAACGAAATGGGTGTGTCAGATATGTATAGGTTTTCTGACATTACACAGGTCACGTCAGGATATGGTTGCAGACCCACACGTCTTTGTAAAGTTTTGTCAAAGTGTGTGGTTCTGACGGGTTCTGACCAGGTAAAATTCAAACATGACAAAGACTATTCTATTCATGTGAGTATACAAGGATTGACATACAAGTTCAGTTATGGAGGGATTGATTAACAATGTTTTTAGGCCTAACTTTAGTGAGCTATGCTTAACAATGCACCACATACACATGTTGAAGTACTGGATCATACAGTAGGAGATGTGCTGGTTTGAAGCCTCCGCAGACCTCAGGCTTTCTGCTGTGTCCTTAGGCAATGCACTTCCCAAAACACATTATAGTCATCACAGTGCCACAGGAGACATAAGAGAGAGCAGCTCACTCCAACACGCTGAAAGCAATCCTTAAGAATCCAAAACAACAACGCATCAGTGACTTTTCAGACCACTGGATGACATATGTTTGTTGGGTGAGCTTACAGCTTACAGATAACCATAAGGAGGGTTCAAACAAGGCCCAAGAGAAATCACTAATCACTATATGGAAGAAAGGATGACATCTAAAACCTCTTCAGGCATGTTTTTGATGAAGGAACAACATTATAACATGGTAGAAAGCAAGTTACGTAAGACTTTTACAATAACTCATGTATGTGAAGAGAAAAGGTGAAAGTTTAAGAAAGCTGTAAACAAGTTGGGGCCTTGACAAATAGTGCAAACTCAACTACTTCAACTAATCATGATGAAATATGAGGTATTGGAGCTAGAAATAAGACATATTATGCTTTTGTCTGCTATAGTTATAGGCCTTATCTATGACACCGGTGGTTCATTATTTTATATTTTGGACATTATAAATCGCAATATTGATCTAAAACGACTCAATAAAAGAAACAAATCCATGGTAAATGAGAAAACTTTGGTTATGAGCTCAATTTGCATAGTGTCTCTTTTAAGTGGAACAAACCAAAAGGGAAAAAAAGTCCAGAATGATGACTCCACTTCTATTCTCACTGACCTCCTGTAGCCTCTGTAGCGGTGGATTCCTTGCTAACGTGTGACTCCTGACAGCTGTGTGGAGAGGGCCGTGTAGAGCCTGCAGTCTTGGATGTCAGCCTAGTGTTTGAGCTAAGTGCAGGCCTCAGAGCACTGTTGAGTGACTGACAGGCGCGTGACTCTGACGACCAGCATCACAGGAACCCCCCGGGAGCCCACCTGAAGGAGGAGGAATCCAGGGGCCACTGAGTCACAGCCCCCAGCAGCTCCACCGGCCGGAGCCCAAACCAAAAACAGTGTCACTCAGGCCCACACAGGAGAGGAATCCACGCCTTTCTGCATAGTTTCCTCGGGTCTCTGCACTTTGTCAGTCACAGCAGAGGAAGGCAATGCCACGAGGAGCAGGGACACTTGGGGAGGCGGAACTCACCGGGTTTAGAGGGAAAGGAGGACAAATCAACTGCTATGTACATGAAATGTTTCAACAAGAACCAAAGTAAGCAGAGTGTGTATCATGACAAACCATATTGGAGTTCTGGAAGAGAAAGAGGCAGTACCAGACTTCACATAACACTAAAACACTTACACAACTGGAGCACACTGGGGTCAAAGAGGATGAATATTGCTTGCCTGTCCAGTGAGTCCCTTCTGCATTCTGTTCAAATTCTGACGCTGAATTGTCACATTGTACAACATGAACTCACACAAATCCAGCTGATCTGTTCAATTCTGCACAACTCTCAGTCTGGAGCTGAAAGCTTAGATGTTCCAACAAAAACATTCTATTAATACCTGCTAACAAGGTGCCAAGCATTACAAACTGTAGATATGATGCTACACATTCATATAGCATAAAAGAAATACAACCCTTGGGTGTTTTGTTTTTGGCCAAATCTCTGCTGAGAGTCCTTTCTCTTTCAGAATTATATTGACAGAGTTATTCCTGATAATAGATAGAACTCAAGTCAGAGCTCTACACATATCAACCTTAGTCTTGGCTCGCCAGGCTGGAAGAAATAGAAATTATTTTTATAAGGACGTTATTAACACCTTCAAAATTCAAATAAACAAAGTTAACATACGATATCTTGCACCTTGAAATTCAGAACTACGCTTCATTACTAACTCTTTTCAAAAACCCTTACACAGACTCCTTAGAGACTGATGCTCTGTTGTTTTTGACTCAGTGTTACTGCAAGTCTATGTCCTCTCTGTTGTTTCCTCCTCTGTTATAGACCCTCCATAACGAGCTCCACACAGCCCTGACAGGTGAGTCCAGACTCATACCTCCAGACCTGCTCCTCTGGCTCTGCTTTTCACAAACACTCCCCTCACCAATCCCAGTCCTTCTGACATTATTAATTGGCTCTTTTTGCACAACCAGTCAATGCAGAGCAAAGAGGTTATCGGGCTAAAATCATCCATTTGGTGCTAAAATTGCTAACTTTAACTCCGGCAATGATTCTAATGAAAAAAAAAAGTATTTAATTAATTTGAAGCTAAAAAGGAAGAACATTTTCGAGAGATTATTGCCTCCCATTATGAGGCTAATGTAGCAAGCGTTTTATTCCAATTAGCCTTCGCTTGCGAGAGGAAATAGGTCCGGTCGGTATAATGGCAGGGGTGGCTCCGCACAGCTCCTCGATTACAGAGGCGCAGTGTCCGCCCGTATCTCCGAATCGCAGTAATTAACGGTCTGCCGGTGGAGGACCATTATTCCGGACGGAGAGGGAGAGCGGGGGCTGCTAGAATGAGAGTGGGGGGGCGCTGCTATCGGACAGGAGCCGTGTTGGGCCACAGATGCTAAAACTGATAAAAGAAGCATGAGGAGACAGGAGAGGTATGATAAGAAACAAGGTACAAGGTTAATTTACAGTAACTTCTTTTAAACGATTTTTAAACTTTCTTTGTTGGCTCCGTGTTGACAGAATTATATCTCAACTTTTTGTTTTTTCCCCGATAGTGCTAATCAGATCATGTCATTGCAATCCATCGTTCATTTAGGAAACAGTTACTTTCCTAAAATCAAAGGCTGTTTCCATCATTTTGTTTTTGAGCAGATGGGTACGCTCCAAAAATATCTCCTCTGCCTAAAGTGTAACCCTAGTACCCCTCAGGTCCTAAGAAGACCTGAGGCGTACTAGCTCCAGGACCTGAGGGGTACTAGCTCCAGGAGAGGTCTGGGTCGCATTGGCACAGATCACATTAACTATAAGGAGAACTTAATAAGTGAAATATTGGACGAGAGAGCGGAGACAAAAACAAGACAGCAAAAAGCAGGTATAAACATAAAGTAATAATTTCTCACCAATTTTGTGATAAACCGCTGTATTTCCCACAGTTAACACTTAATTACAATTAAAATTACAATTAACACTTAACAGCAAAACAAAGCTAGAGCACATTAACATCAGCTTTTTTTGTTTTTATCCACTCACAGTCCCCTCGTCAAGATCGAAAATATACTTAATACATCATATTAGCCAAACCAATATAAAGAGAAGTTAAAACGGCGCATGCAAGTGAAATAAATGCAGAAAAACCCGACAATAAATAGGAAGTAATTCTGTATTTCTGCATTTACTCTAGCTTTAGCTATGTCTTACAGGGCCACAAACTTGGAATTACTTAACTAAAATTGTATGTAAAAGTTTCCTTCCCACAGTTAGTGATAAATAACAAACGTTCTTATTCCTGTCATGTTACAATAATATAATGCATCTCAGTACCAAAGTATATGATATATGCAGTACGGTGGACCACACAAAAGAATACACTCAGTACTCTGAATACAACTTCAAAGTCAAAGTTACTAGTCAGTGATCTTTTTTAATGATTACTTGTATTGTAGTCTACATTGTGATCTTCAAATACATTTTAACCAGATAAAGGTAAAAAGATTTTTTTTTGTGCTATAATAATGGTGCTGTCACTGTTATAAAATGTCTGTTGGCGTATATTTTGCATGTAATAATCAACCAAAAAAGTATCAGTAATTATTTCAATAGTTGATTAGTGACGATTACTTCCATAATTACTACTTCATTTACTTCAGTCTCCACAGCAGAGATACGAGCCGTGTTCACACCTGTCAGACATGCCCTCATTACCTGCCGCTGAGCTCCTGAGCTTTTCCCCTGCCTCCTCCTGCTCCTGCCGCTGCTGCTCAGGGAATCCCACCACAAACAAACAAACAAACGGAGCAGCAGACAGTGTGGTATTAGGGCAGTGGACCTGACACAGCTCTAATGAGGAGCACATGTTTTGTGCTGTCCACACTCACCACAGCTTGTTTTACAGTGAGAATAAACGTGTGATGCATCAGAAACTATATTAAAACAGTTAAGAGAAAATCTGCTGTTCGTTACAGTCACTACATTTACATGCAAAGAGAGGAGAGGGGGCATTAAACAAACTGAAATGGTCTTTGCCCCAAAATGTTATAGACCTGTCTACAGCAGGTTAAAGAAGAGGAGCAAACATGTGGCTATGAGGCATTCAGGGGCATCTAGTAATTTAATTTAAATTCAGACATACTACAAATTGCATTTATAGACCTGTAATAAATTAACAGAAGTTCACAGTACATTAACATCACTTAAGATCTTCATAAAGTTTATAAAAAAATTATTTAATATAAAAATGTTTATTTAGTTATTCAGCAATGCATAAAACACTGTACATAATCACAGACATGGTACACATTTATTTACATATGTTAGGTACACTAGGGGTTCCACCAGGGCTCAAAGTGTTCTTAACGTAGCATAAAAAACAAATGCAATAGTAAGCAAATGAGTATAGTATATACATGCACACATATTTACATAGTACAGTACATCAGCGTATCAAGTATCAAGTATTCAAATGAGTACTACTCTTATGTGGAGCAAATGTCAATGGTCCTATAGTATCTTCTACTTCAGCCATTCCATGTGTGAAATAACCACTTTAACCACTGTTTAATGGATCACAGCTCCAAAATCTCAAATCATAAAGTTCCAACGTAAAAGAGTTGTTTGCGATGAACTTTACTGCCGATCAAAGTGAGGCTCTGTTGCCTAGTGACGGCTCTTAAACTGTAGAATTAGAGCAAAGAACATCAAATAATATTATGTACAAACTTTATTATTCTCTCTTATCACATGTACACTAGAGTGACTGTAACTGGCTGGACCTGCAATCAGTCTGTGCTCTCTTCTACAAGCAGGGTTTAATCTACACACATTTCAACTTTTTGTTTCATTTTTACTGATAATAAGAGCTCATGGAAAGGCGCTCCTCTTCATTACATTTTTCAAACCCTGTTCACTCATATGACTTTTCTGCTGTTCTCTGTTTGCAGCAAATCTTTCCTGAAATTTGCAAGTGTGTGGTGTCGTCTGCTCACATTGTGTCATGTCTTGATTTTAAAGCAGAACTTTTAAACCTGATTGAACGTCTTTGTAAGTCTCTGTGATAGTTACAGATGTATTTTCGGGGTGTTTGAAGCGTCCCTCGTCTCCCTCTGCTGCCTCTCTGCAGAGAACCATCCTTGCAATATGGCCGACATGACCCAAAGAGAGTTCTGCTGGGAAAACCTGGTTCTTTTTTATATTTGGCAACATTTGATGTTGGTATGTGATTATTCTGCCTTATATTAAGAAAAAAAGGAAAAGAAAAGAGAGCTTTTGAATCTGTTCCCTGAAAGTGTATTTTGTTTAAAAAGATGCCTTTTTTCTATTGATGAAAGTTACTTAATTCTTCTTTAAAGAGCCCATATTTCTGATGTTCTAATGTTGTTTCCGCTTCAAAACATACCTGCAGTTGTGTTTTGTTTGATGCACATATCAAAGTCTGCATATTTAAGCTGAAAATAGAAACACACTCTGTCCTACCTTCTGATGTCATGTGATAATACAAGAAGTGCTCCACTCTATACACCTTCACTAGAAAAAAAGTAAAAACATTTGTTGCCTAATACTAAAACTAAACATAATGAAAATGAATAAAATATCTGTAATTAGATAAATAAATGCTAGAGCAGTTTATACCATAGTGTGGAAAAGTGACATAATGCAGCTTTAAATACCGTGCATTGTTTCATGACCCTGCACCAGCAGATCACAATCATCCATTAACTCTTTTGTGAAGCTTCTGCTACATCCCTCTTCTCTGGGCGAGGGGGCCTCTGTGGAGAATGTGAGCCCAGTGAAGCAGCACTGCTCTGGGGGGTTCACATCCTCGCTGGTCCCCCCTCTGGTCCCTGTTGGCCTCCCACTCCTCTCAGACCACTCCTCCGTGCACGCCGCTAACTGGCTCACTTCAATGACAATGACCGGCTGCTTCCGGGTCATCAGGCACTTAGGCTGGGGCCCCCGACCATTTGGCCCCCGCTCGGGCTCATGTGCGGGGTCCTAATGAACAATCGGTGTAGCGTGACTCCATAATGTGGCGTTGATGTGTCGTTAACATTTATAAGGGAGGCAGACACAGGTCCATATGCACGGGCGCTCTTTGGGGCTACAGCGGGTGATTAGCAGGGGTTATAAATCTATTGAGTTCCATTGACTCTGGACGTCTGGGCTAAATGTGTATTTATGGGTCTCCGAGCAGCACTGGTGTCATTCAATTAGCAGGTCTTTAAGTGAGGTCGCAGGGACGTGGTCGATGGAGGTCTGAGGGCTGAAATGCTGTGGGGTGGAAAAAAAATGTGTAGGTACAAATGATAAATAATGTAAGTCTGTAGTAAAAGACTGGTTGGACAGTCAACAGTATATACTACAATTATATCGATTGTGAAATGATTCATGAATATATTTTGTTTTAAAAAAAGTTCCAGACAAAACACAATTGAATATTTAGATTTGAAATAATATAAGTTGCTGTATATGTAAGTATATTTTGTTTTCATTGCCCATATGTTCTCCCATAGTTGTCTTGATACAATACAATTTTTAAAAATGGTTCCATTCTCCCACAGGGGATGATCTGATCAGGAACTCCCACATTCTACAACTATAGTCCCAGTTGGTAAACAAAATATATAAACCCTCTCGCTATACTATACTTTTAATACTCTAAATACTCTAAATACAAAATCCCAGTGCCTAACCACAGTCATGTGTGAGTCCAGGTGTAAAACTTTCATACAAATTTATCCCAAAGGTCTTCTATGAAAGTTTTTTGAAAGTCAGAAACTCTTTTCACGACTAAAAATGTTCCACAAACAATGATGACACTTATACACATCCATTCATCCATTTTTTTCTGCTTTATTTGGTGCCAGGTCACAGAGGGAGCAGTCTGAGCAGAGGGACCCAGACTTCCCTCTTCTATGTCCTGGGTCATCCCAAGGGCTTCTTTCTGGTGGAACATGCATGAAACACCTCCCCAAGGAGGCATCCAGGAGGCATTCTGATCAGATGCCCGAGTCACCTCAGCTCCTCTCAATGTGGAGGAGCATCGGCTCTACTCCACCAACTCTTCTGATGGAGGGTCTGTAGTGCACAGGAGCATTATGAGCCTTTAACGAGGCCCAAACCAGGACTCAGGTCTGGCCACAATGTTCTGGATTAATTCTATTGGTCGTCTCTGCTGCAGTCCTCTGCATGGCTTTTTCCTATAGCCCGTTGTTGTGTGTTTTCATGTGAGCTGCACTCTGCAAGAATACTGCTCCAACACATGTTGTGTTCTAAATGATTTAGCATATCTCTAATAATACCTTTACTTCTTGTTAGACATGCACAAAGTAATAAAGCATAATCTTTTAATAAGCCCAACATGTGAAATCCCCTCTTACCACAACAAATACCCCTTCCCAGAATCCCCTCTTGTTTCCTCAGTGGTGTCTCTAAATCCAGATGTCACCGTGTATAAATCAAATACACTTCCTTCTGAGGACAATGACTCTGTGTTTTCAAACTGTGGGAGTCTGTGAATGTAATCTGCTCTGGACCAGTGTCACGTTAGCTTAAAGACCAGGCTACAAATCAATCAGGCGTCAATTAGAATGCGTCAAAGTGTGAATGCAGATGGGTCGATACGGACGTGACGACGGATGAAGTGGTCAGTGTTAGATAAGTCTGATAAGAGAAGTCAAGGACAAGCATCTCGTTGTGCTGATAAAGAGATGGGAAATACTGCATGTGAATGAAAGGAGGATGAAGTGGACTGTCCCAGGTTTGAGCCCAGTACAGTATTGGCTCATTCTAAGGCTATGAATAGTAGTATCTGAAAATTGCAAAGCCCAATGGGAGCCAACGTCACGGTAAACGTCATCACAACAAAGAGCCGTGCAGTTGTCGGCACCTCTGATGGATAGCTGCACATCAGGATTTTTGGTTTTCACTTGAACTAAAATGACCGTGTGACACTGTTGAATGCCACACACATCACCAACTCAGAAAATTAAATTGGACAACAAAGTAAGAACAGAGCAGTGGACGTGTGCCAGTTCTGGTGAAAACAAGGGCTGATCAGAGCAATGACGTGAATACAGGATAAAAAATGCTGAAAGGATAAAAAACTATAACATGGTTAAAATCACTAAATAGTTGATTTTGCATCTTAGGTTCATTTTAAAAGGAGGGTATGTATCCTGAGATCTTATTGTTTTCCCTGAGTTGCCAGTGCCTTAACCTGCAGATAGAGGGCATTTACAAGTTTTTCTCATTCTCAGTATATGGACAGGCCTCTTGTGAAAGCTCAGAACCTCCAGAATTCACTCACTGAGCTGCAGAGGCTGCACTAGCACTGATGAATGATTGGCTGCAGATGCTGAGGTTTAGATAGTGATGATTCAGATCAGAGAGAGCAATTTAGTTTTAACCCTGCATTTTTGTGTCACTTACGGAGATGTTCAACTGTGGCAAGCATTTAATATTTTGTAGTGTAGTGCACACTCCTAGAATCCTAATTATTCATGGAAATTAGTTTTTAAATGCTTTTCACAACTTTTGGCTAGAGCCTTACTTCTTGGTTCACAGATGATAAAACACTTTATAATTAGTTGCAGACAATACAGAGTGGTCTCATTTTGACCTCAAGAGCTATTTTTAGAATATACGTGTAGAGGGGCAAAATATATTGTACTTTTACATAGTATGTACTATTTCATTAACAAACTCAAAGAAACAGATTTTAAAGAGCCTGTGCCTGACTTTTCATTTAAATCTGCTTTGCTCCAGTACACATATATTGTAAAAGGAGCTCTTAGGGTCAAAATGAGACTGCTGTGCACTGACTTTTATTCTCCGATAAAGAAGAAGTGCACTGAGTGCATGTTAGTGTTAACTTTAACGTGATGCCAAATTTCACTCTGGCCTCTGAGAGTTGTGAAAAGTGCTTAAAAAACGAAATGTGATTAATAATAATAGGATGCTCTGAATGCATCAGGTAAGAGAGGAATGACTTTGGACCACTGCAAATTTTTTAAAATGAATGAGTTCTGTTTTTCACATTTTTAAGACAGTTAAAAAGCAGGTACAGCTCCTTTATTGCCTGTGGATATAAATGGATATATACAATTTCTAACTGTAAACACAGTAACATAATTCCCTAAACCATCCCTTCTGCAGAGGCATTATTAAGAACACAAAATGATCCATATGTACTCATTCTCAGCTGTGTTGTACAGTCTCTCATCTCTCTCTCCTTGTAAACACAGTGGAACAAGTGGAGCTAGCGTTCGTTTCCACCTGAGGGCCCTCCCGTCTGCTCCTCCTAATCTGCGCTGTGTCAAACAGTGGAGGAGCATCCGCGCTGTCGCCACGGAAACGCGCCGCCTGTCAATCACCTGCTCACGGGGCCTGAGCCAGAGAGGAGGCGTGTTGTGAAAGCTGGGAATTATTCGCTTTATGAATACATATCTGTTACTTACGCAGCCGTGGAGATACAGGTTGCGAAGGTTCAGCGCTGCCGGGGCTGATGGGAAAATTACCCACAGCTAAAGATGTTTCCATTGTGGTGTTATACAGAGAGGGTGCAGTTCAGTGGATCGGACTCTTATCAAAAGGCATTTATCTTTAGGCCTGATGTGACTTAGAATCAACATGTCTACTCCGCCATTGTTCATTCTGGGGCTTTTTTTATTTAGCACCTCTGTATGTTTAGGCTTTTAGCGTAAAGATATATAAATGTATAGACATTGCTTTGATAACAGTAGCTCGCTTTAATTAAGCTTCACGGCTTAATTCAGTCACTCCACACTTGGTGGTGGTAAGCTACTAATGTATCCACAGTTACTCTGGGGCACATTGACGGAAGGGCCATTTCTTAAATCTAACACTATGCTGGACAAATTGTAAGTTTCCAAAGTGCTGCACAGCAACTGAACAATAAAATAGAGCACAATAAAGCATATATGTTCAGTTTAACTTTGCTAGTTCTAAAACAATAAAACCAGTCAAGTCAAAGTCAGGTCATATAAGCACCACAAATCCTAAAATGAGTGAACTAGAAAACGGAGGTGGAAATTAGGTAATGACTGCTGTTACTAATCGGCAAATATAACATAAAATAAACTTGATTTGATCTTGATTTGAGTAGACTGATTTGGAATTCTTTACTTATTAGACTTAATCTATTTGGCTTGTTCTAAGATTTTCAGGTTGGTTTAAAAAATGTGTTTTCTAACTTCAAAAGTGATTTTTGCATGTTAGCATAAAGTTGAAGAAAAATGTGAGATTTACTGTGAAAAAAGTCAAATCATCTGAAATGAAGTGAATGTCACAAAATGAATCATACAATAGAATAGTCATTTCATTTTGCAGTTGTGGGTGGGCATATATGGGTCCATGTTATAATTGTGTCCTTAGGCAATACTCTTTTCCCACATTTAGACCAGAGCAGGGTGCAGTGGAATATAGTGTGTTAACCTTTATATAGAGGACACATAAAAGTTTTTCTTATTCTTAGTATTCATACAGCATAAGAGTGATGAAAAAACATAGCAGTTAACGATTCAAAACAATATTATAACTTTTGAATGGTGAAAACTTCTTGAAATGACATATTTAAACAGAAAGTTGAAATCTGATATGGACAGAATTCACTCACTGAGCTGCAGAGGCTGCACTAGCACTGATTCATGATTGGCTGTAGCTGCTGAGGTTTAGATACTGACCATTCAGATCAGAGAGAGGCCTTTTAGGTTTAAACTAAACTTTGTCCTGGGGAAATTTTGATTATATATATTTTTAAGGTCAGATTTTGTAGGGATTCTTCTTTTATTTCACAACATGAACATTTTAGAAGTTTTAAATCCTGAAAGCACCTAACCCTAGCCCTGGTCACTATAGCCCTGCTCTAGTCACCTCTGATTGGTCAGAACTAGTCACGCGGTGCATGTTTCTGTCGTCACATAGTGGGCGGTGCTGGGACAGTATTTTGGCTTTATGCATCAATGAGCACAGGCCACTGAAACCAGCACGCCATCTTTGGTTTATCTTCCAAATTTTATTATACTTCAATGCTTTAATCCTACTGGATTTCAGCATTGAAACTGGAAACCAAATGAGAGACTCATGTGAGGCTCATTCTGCTTTCTGACTGGATAATCATCTTGAGAACCAAAACACAAAATTACAATCTAACCACTTGTCCATCATGTCCAATGCTTTTGTAATTCAGAATAAATTTACATTGCAATTGTTATCAGTAAAAATGATGCTTGATTTGATTTATACCTTGTGTCTGGGGATACAGTTAGGTTATATTTTTGAAATTCAAATGAAAATCTTACATATCCTACCTGAAGAGCTATTTTTATGTAGATTTGAGTAGCTTGAGTATAATTTACATGTATTATTTTATTTGGATTTATTTATTCCTTCAATCCAGTCATGGAGTATTTGAAGTGTAACGTGATTAAATTTATACTTGAACATGTGTTTCTGCGTTCAAAACACTATAAAATGCGTGTCAACACTCTCGTACACGACACAATTACATATCCATACAGACACAGAATATGACTTTACGAGCTAAATATCCCATAATAACACTAGCTGACAGAAAACATGACCTTAGCGTGTCGACTCTGCTCCTGTGTCAGCTCAGGACCTATCAGATGCTCCGGGCTCCATATCCGCACTTATCTCTCCGGATGATTGACAGGTGGGGCTTTATTTCCCCCGGGACCGCCCCCCTCGCTCCCCCTCACACTCTCCGATTGGCCAACGCGAACTGCCGCTCTCATTACAGGCCCTTATCTGCGGGCCCTGCTCATAAGGTTTATCTTTTTAATTATGTGTCTGCTGAAGAGGCTTCCAGGGGCCCAGCGGTGTGAGAGGGGGGTCCCCCGGGGGCCACAGCCAGCCTGCACCTTTGTGTCAGGGGTCTATTGAGCGCAGATAACCTGTTCACACCTGGTTTATCGTGGGCTCTCATTTCCAGGGAGCAAAGCCGTGTCGCGGGCTGGTTCTGTCTGGATGCTGTGATTTGGGGTTGGCGCGGGGCACGGTTCAAGGTCAAAAAGCTCTCATTAGGACTTATCTGATGGGACTCGAACAGCGGGCTATGACACCCGCACATTTGAATAACATTAGGAGAGGGGCTGTTCCACATTTGGCTTTGTGGGTATTTGGGAGACAATATTCAAATGTCTAGGATTTCTAAAGGAGCGTTTCCATTGGTCTTTGCGGCTCAGGTAGAGGACAGAGTTTTTACAGCTTTTATCCAGGGTCTTGAAGAAACTGTTATGTTCTTTTACCTTCCCAAAAGAAACCAGAAAAAATGTGGGAAAAAGCACAGTTTGGACTAATTTTTGGGGCTCACCGAGGTTGTCCAGTGCAAAGTGACACCCACACACATTGTTGGCGGTCCGTTGCTTCATTTTAAAGCGGCCCACCTTGAAGATATTACTGTTATGAACATTTACAACACCCCTCAACCAATCACATTTCAAGCCATTCCTTTACGTGCACCCACAGAGGAACCCAATGAGAGCGCTTGGGCTTTCTTTTTCATGGGTGCACTGTTTAAAATACAGTACAAGAGGAAAAACAAACAAAACAAACAACTAGGTCCATATAAAACAATATATTATTTGGTAATCCCAGCGGTCTGTCATCCAAGCATTAATGAGGCCCCGCTTAGAACAGTAACTACAAGTAGGACACAGTAACCCTTTTATCAACCGATTATTTCAGCTACAATTACCCTCAGCCCCATTTTTTCCCGCTGCAGCAGAAGCATCAGTCTCCTCAGCCTCTCCATCTCCTCCACTGGTGTCTAAGCTCGAACACATGTATTACACTGAATACTTTTGAACGCTCCCCAAGTTTCCCAGAGCCATGTCTAACCACCTGTGCTGTCAGTTTATCCCCAGTAGCTCAGTCCTGGTTTAGTCCTCGCACAGGTTTCAAACAGTTTTGTTCTAAATCCTGTCTGGAGCTAATGACGTTCCTCTGGGATCTGCACCACTGTGACATTCCCCACTGCTCATCCTCACAGCTGCAACAGAGCCAGTCAGAGAGACCCCCCCAGAGAGGGCCCCTAGAGAGGGCCCCTGACAGAGCGCCTGTCCCAGGGCGACCCCAGCACAGACATGGAGGCCCAGCGCTGCCGTTTAACCCTGATCTGTGTGGAGCCTGAAGTGGTCACGCTCATCAGGGGTGACATCAGTGAGGTCAAGGGCCCCAGCAGCGTGGTGCATTTAAAGACTACACGGTTTTCTGTAAAGGAAGGAAAAGGTTAATCATGTTAGAGTGTAAATGTTGGTAGTTTTCTGATTGTACGACATAGGAAATGGTGCGATATGAATTTTAGTTTGAGTCGACACTGATATCCAATATGTGTGGCCAGTAATACAATAATTGTGTGAACATATCACTCAAATAGTTACTAAGCTTGAATGATTCTTAATAAAGTATTTCATTAAGGTTAATTAAGGTGTAGACTAGTTATTATAAAGTGATACCAACATAATGAAGTTCCTCACTACCTTACGCATCCTAAGTATCAATTCACCACATGAGTTTATCAGCCCTTTGCACAACAGAGCAGAGCTTTTCCATCAGCAACTATCAAGCACGTCCTGATTATCAAACAATAAATGCTTTCTAATTAGATGCAGACAGTTCACAGTGGACCTAGTTTGACCTCAAGAGCTGCTTATGCAATATATTAGTACTGAGGCAAGACTAATTTTGCTCAAATACATGGGAAAAAGTGGGTATAGCCACTATATTAAAGTCGTTAATGTAGGTTTATTATGCAAAACTGACTATTTCAGAGCTTTTAACCATGTTGTAGTTGTTTCTTCTTCTCATTTACCCTCTCGAAGTTGGATTTGGAGTGAGTCGTGCATCATGCCACCATATTGCCGATCAACTCCCGTTTTCATCATCACAGGTATACGTCCACTGCTCTGTAGTTACTTCATTTTCCAGTTTTATTTTCTTAATCGGTGTTATGTGTAGGACTCGGCAGCATCACTTAGTCATCCTCAGCTCACTAAAGTGATCTGCAGCTATTCAGAGGAGGAGCCGACAGCTACATGACTCTTGCGTTACATTGCGATGACGTTGTGATGACGTTTACAGCGATGTGAGCTCCCATTGGGTGGACTTGTTTCTTTTATTAAGTCGCTTTAAATGAATATTGTGATTTAAAATGTCCAAATTAAAACATGAGGATCCACGGGTGTCATAGATTATAACTATAGAGATGACACAAGCACAATATGTCTGCTTTAACATTAAGTATAACAGATTAAAAATGGAAAAATCACTACAAAAAATCATATACATATTACTGTACTATATAAAATATTGTGTAACATTAGTTGACAATGTCGTCTGCTGGACCCCTGATGTTCTGAAGCCTTTTTGTGAGTTCACTGTAGCGGGGGGGGGGCCTCACCTCCACCAGGGGCCAATCACAAATCACTGTCTCTTTAGCTCATGCAGCACCAATCACAAATCACTGTCTCGTTACCCCAGCACCCGGGGTCAGAGGTCAAAGCGCTTACCACATCAGTAAATAGACCCCTGCCGGCTGGTGAAATGGACACCCGAAGAAACACTTGTAATGCTCACTGCGGCACGGGGCCCTAATGGGGTTTTAAAGAGACTGATAAGAGGAGGGATTTTTAACATGAGGTCAAGTGTTAGGTTTGATGATACTTTGGGGGTTTGAAATATATTTTATTTGAGAAATATTCAGTAATGCAGAAAGCTTAGTTACATATATTGAAGGTTCTATATTACACATGAGCTTTAAGCCATGTTATACTGTTACCTCATCAAAATCACCTGGAGTTGTGTTTGGTTTCATTCACACATGTTTGCGTAATCTTTTATTATTAGTCCGTCTACATCTCCAAACCTCAAAATGCTCTGCTTCACCTTATGATGTCATGAATTGGTAGATTTTTCAAGTTAAACCTACATTTGACCTTTTGTTCAGTAAAGATTGACAATTCCAGGGCTGAAATTATCCAAAATATTTTAGTAAAGGTGAATGGAGTTTAAAAACACAGTGCAGCACTTCCTGTATTACTACATGATGACATCACAAGGTGGAATAGAGTGTTTTCAGTCTGAGAGAAGAGATCAGCCTAAATATGTTAGGTGAGAATGAAACAAAACAAAATTCCAGGTAGGTTTGTGATGAGAAAACAACATTATAACATAGGTCAGAAAATACAGATTATAAACTCTTTAAATTTAACAGGACAGAATATTTTGAAGAGGACTTAAAAGGTGTACTATGTCACTTTTCTGGCTGTGTGTTTCCATGGAGATATTGTTGCTTTGCAGATACAGATGATGTATTTAGACTCTCGAGCAGGCTGATAGAGAGTGTTCTCGCTCCACATTGCCGGCTCAGCCCTTTGCCCAACATCATTAGAGGTATAATACTCCCTACAACAGAACCATCACTTACGCTAAAAATGTGAGATTTTAAAGTTGTTTTTCTTACCCACACAAACACCTGCCGTTGAATAAATGCGCTAACTTCCTGTTCAAAACTACAGAGCTGATTTCCACCTGCTCTTTTACGCTAAACGTCAACCAACAAAGAGCCACACTGCCGGACAATGCTAGCAGCGTCGAATTTGGATACCTGCAGATCTAGGATGCTAGCAGAGGATTTTTTTTTTTTTTTCTATTATTGTTAAAATGGCTGGTTACCCTGTTTAATCCAAAGTTCATCACTGCTTAAGATTTTTAAAAATACATAAAAATAAAAAATAAAAACGTAAAAAATAGGTAAAGAGCATTGGAAACGTCATTTTTTTGGAGCAATGTCGTCTTGAATCCAGGTGAATAAAGATTACTCAAACACGCATGAATCACTCCAAATGCAACTTCACAGGGTGACCAGACGTCCCTATTTACCCAGGACAGTCCCAGGTTTGAGCCATGTCCCTTGTCCCAGCAGATTTATCAAAAAACACTGATTTGTCCCAGTTTTATACAAGAAATGTCCCTATTTTTGACCAATCTGATAAAGAGGGGAATATATCGTCATTTGTTTCGCTAAAATATAGAAACCATGAATGAAAATGAGCATAAGGCAAAAAACACACCCCCAGATTATGACCCACAAGTACGAGAACGGACAATATTTTACAATTTTATTTATACCAACCATCCCAATCCGAGTTTGTCCCAGTTTTTAATTTTGAAAACCCGTCATCCGACAACTTTATAGTGGTACATTAGAAGAGAAAATAAGTCCAACACAATTAAAAGCTCTTAAACATCCACTTTGCATAATACATCTGCTTTAATTCGAAAGGAAAACATCGATCCTACCTGTACCAAATCTCATACTCCAAACATTACATGGCACTACATTCGACAGTATCTCTCAATACACCAAATACACCTTCCTCCTTGTAATGAATCCTCTCCATCCTCTGGCTTGTTGACAATGAGGTGTGCAGCCGGTGATAGGGGACGACCACGGGGAATAATTGATTTGACTTTGTACACGGAGGATAGCTTTTGGCTTCGGCTGCGAGTGTGTGTGTAATCGCGGTATCCATGACAGCGCGCACAATGAGCTCTCTTAATAAGGCTAATCTCCCGCGCAGCCCGAGCTAGCGCAGGACGGCCCTTTTATTCAGCACAAATTGGTTTTTCTGAGACTTGTAGCAGGGATTAGCTGCCGGTAAAGTCCTTTTATATTCACGGGGCGGCGTGCACTCCACATGTTTTTACACTGAGTTCAGCTTAAAGGGGCATTTTAAAGTCTAAGCTGCTTTTAGAGAGGCGTTAAGTTGAGCTGGGTTACATGCTGGGACTACTATTTTGGGGGATCGGGATGTGTAAACAGTAGCAGAGCAAGTTTAGCATTGAGTTACTGTATGTGGCTGTAGTTTTGTGTGGTGAAAGTATAAGGGAGTATAATGTGGGGCATGCACATGTGCTTTGGCAGTGTAACACACAATTTTGGGATACTTTGGGCAAAGAAATGGGGAAAATATTTGGGTACACACCGCCAAGAACTTGCATAACGATGTATTTTGGGCTAACCACTGATGCACACATCCCAAAAAAGTACTATTATTTAATCAAGATACTATTGGCAGCATCAAAAAAAAGCCATTACACACAGATGGCGTAAGGAAGACCCCCTACGCTGGGCAACTGGAAGGATATTGTGGAAGAAATTTGCGATATGGAGAGTCTGACATGTAATCTAAGGTTACAAAAACACTGGGAAAAATGGAAATTGTATTTAAATGACAGCTGACTAATTGTTCATTGTTCTATTGTTATGTCTTTTGAAAACAATAAAATATAAGGGGGGAAAAAAAGGCATCATTTCTTTATCAGTGTTTAATAGCAGCACAGGTATGGTCCACAATTTTTATTTCTTTTTTTCCCCCAATTACCAAAGATCAGAGTGCATTGTGCAAATAACGGTTTTAAGGAGCAGTGTCTCCTCCAGCAGCAGAACTGTTGATTTCAGGCGCCTTTTATACTGTCCCACTAACTGGTTGTCGCTATTGTTAATTAATAGGGGTGTTAAAAAAATAACATTAGCTCTTTAAAACTCAAATCTCCCTAAAACCAAATAAACCAATAAACCAAATTAAATTTCTACATATTTTAAACACATGTAAACCTTAAAACACCCCAAAGATATTTAAAAGCCATAAACACTTAAAATGCCCAACATGCCTCCCCTACACATTCCCTGCCTTGGTCCTGCCCCGGAACCTTTTTAAGGGAGCTCATTTCCCCAGGGTACTCTTTGATACTTGGACACAAGGACAGAGGTGGTTAATCAAACATTTTTAAAACACTATTTCACTAAAAACACTACAAATTACACAACACACCAACACTTAAAAACATCCCAAACAAGGATTGCACTTTAAGTTTGTCCTTTCCCCTCCAGGACACGCAGCTTCAATTAAAATGCCAATGTGCCTTCAGATCTAAAACTGGGTGCAAATAATGTTCAAAGTGCTGTGTGCTGTTAAAGTGTACGTGCAGTTTAAAGTGCATATAGTGAAAGGTGCAAGTGAAAGTTGTTGACCCACTGATTAACAATTTCAAGCACAATAGTATATCTTTTGAATCATTAGCTTTTATCAAAATGGCATATAGAATAGAAATCCATGGTGCCTTCAAAAACTGTAAACCTGTACCTAAACAAAAAGTGTATGTATGCAGACTAAAACTGATTAAAAACTGACATGGAATGAGTGTACAAAAGTCTAAGGTTTGTATCAAGGTCGTCTGTTTTACATGCAAAGTCTATGTACGTGTGTCTCTAGTCCAACGCTCCCATGGTTTCAAATGCCAGAGTTGGAAAATCTGAACTTTTGGCTAAATTTGCAGCGTGTCAATATGTTTCAAACACAGTAAATGGTAAATTGTCACATTTTTATATCATGCTTTTCCGTCTTTTCAAGGAACCACTCACACATTCACACACACATTTACACACCAGTGTACGCAGACGCTGGGAGCGAGGTTGCTTAAGTGTCTTGCCCAAGGACACAACGACAGCATTCACCTGTGGGAGCTGAAACCGCACGCCAACCTGTGGGTCAGTGGATTTTTACTGCTCCACCAATTATGTTTACGTCCAGAGCGGGAGCATCGTCCTCAAACGCAAACGCGTCCAACTAGAGACGTCTGACACGATTTTGACGCCTGAGCAAGTCTTGATGTTTTGATTTGAAGCAACAAATCCACATATATTTATGATAATGTTCTTGTTTTCCAACCCCTTCACTCAGCCACAACAACAGTATGCCCCATTTGGATTTCAAACAAAAAATGTAATGTAGACAGACAAGCGCACATGCAAAAACTGTTATGCTTGCATGCTGGGTCCAAAAACTAAAACTATAGAAAGTAAAATAGCACAGCAGTTCTTTGGATGTCCCTTTTTTTCCACAGTCACACCACAGGTCAGAGCCCTTCTTCAGATATATATACAGGGCTTTTAAATCTTCAGTAGCTCCTATAATTCTTAAGTTATACTCACCAAATTTTAGCTGTAGGTAAACTGAACCTTCTGAGATTTTTGTCAATATATACGGTTATAATTGTTCACTTACACTTGAACATATCACTATTTAAACTAGGGGAAGTAAAAATGACCTAAAATGTTTTTTTAAGTGTTCACCATTTTTGTTTTCACACTGAATGGTCCGATCCAACACACTTTGCGTAACATTTGAAAGCATTTCCGGGCTTATGGCTCTTATTTGATCCTTGATATTACGTAAGTCATTTATTGTCTGAGGTTTATTCACAAACACCTTTTCTTTAAGATCGCCCCACGGGAAGAAATCGGGACTAGTCAGGTCTGTGGAGATCACATGCTGCACCCTGTCTTTGAAAACGACTTATTATGGCATTTAAGCTCGGGGCATCTCTGGTATTAAAATGTCGACGGTAACACAGAATTTGACCCATGAGACTCAAAAGTACCACTGTACAATCAGGGTTCATTCCTCAGTGCTGTATTTGCTCATATTAATGTCAGAAAGGTAGTTCAAAATGCTCAGAAAAAATAAAAGAAAAATATTTAGAAATAAAAGAGCTATGATTTTTTTACAACTGTCAGTGACTTTTGGGTATAGACCGGAATGACCTGGAACAATGATCAAAGAAGTGTGACTGGTATGAGTATGCAAAAATCAGACTCAAGCTATTTGGAATTAAGTGAACTATAATGAGTCTAAAAACATTACTCAAGTGAATGTAACTTAACTGTCGATCCGGGTTTTGGATAGTACCCCTGCTTCCCCATGCTCCACATCCATCATCAGACACACAGACAGAGGAGAGACAGACAGCAACAGCTTATGCAGCCCGGGTCGGTCCTGGTCTAATCCTCACTTGTTTAACCCCATGCTGCCTGCGCACAAACGTAGCAGGTATGTTACAATCGGTTCTGCTTTAGCTTGCACACACACACACACACACACACACACACACACACACACACTGTTAAAGGGATTAGCTTGTGATTTGTGCTGCTTGGTCATGGCGCTGGGATTAGGATGCGGCCGTGTCATGTGTGGGGTCAGACAGTGTGGAGAATGTCCGGTGGTGTTTAACATGTCAGAGTCACAGGGGAACGGGACGTGTCCAGACAGAAGCACAGGGAGATGATTCATGCTTTTACAAAGATTTAATTTGATTTCACACCTAACGGTCAAGGCGGCTTTGGAGCTAGTGTCAGATGTTTGTGCTGCAATTAATGTGATTTTCTATTTTTTTATTGTTTTATTTTTTCACATCTACAGTAGGTTTACTATTTTTTATATTCAGTTTTATTTCTGTTTTTTAAGTGTACTTTTTAAAACATTTTATTCATTGAGTGTTAAGAAAAGCACTACACAAATAAAATGTACTGTTATTTTTATTCACTATGTAACTTTTCTGCCACCTGGTTGTCTCCATGGAGATGTTACACTATTTCTTTGCTTTTGATGTTCCGCTATATTGCATTCAACTTTTCTATATATATTTTTGTTCAATTGCTGCTGATTATATTACCAAATTATACATTTAAAAAGCAATCCTCACTGTGCACGCTCTAGCCTCTCCACAGATCTGACCTGTAATGTGCTCCACCTGCTTGTCTCCATGGGGATAGATAAGTTTAAAATCTTACTGTTCAACATCCCAGGTCAAACAATAATCAACATGGAGAAAACAGATGGCGGATCCTCCAGACGAAAGGTTACGCAGTGCAACTTTAAGGTCATCAACAATACAAACAAGAGACGTCACGCTCTTTTTACTTTTTACACGTCAGATCAGTGGAGAGGTAAGCACACTCACAGTAAGATTGCACGTTTTTTTCAGGGTATTTTTGAGCAATAAAAATAGGCACTTTTAAATGTGACTTGTATTTTGTAGGTACATTTTCGTGAATTCTTGTAAACTAAATTAATTTAAAAAACAAAACGAAAAATGTAAGATGAAATTGGGAGTAATCAGGACTAGCAGAGTAGTTACATAATTTCACAATAGTCCTGACAGTAGCTCAATTGGTGGTTCAAAATCCTGCTTTTGACATAAACATCATTAGTTGAGCGGGAAAATCCACTGACCCACATGGCGGGTGGCGGTGTGATTCCAGCTCCCACAGATGAATGCGACCGTTGTGTCCTTGGGCAAGACACTTAACTGAACCCACCTCGCCCCCAGTGTCTGCGTACGCTGGTGTGTGAATGTGTGTGCGTGAATGGGGGAGTGGTTTTCCGTGATGTAAAGCCCTATCCTACTTTTCCCTTGGCCGTACAGCAGTTTACATTCAAATAAAACGACTTTAGCTCTTTTTTTCTGTATAGTCGTGTGAAGTGACCTTGTTGTTGACCTTGTGGTTGAGTCCTCGGTGAACACTCTGGAGCCCATGTGTGAAGGCTTTTGTCCTGCTCATAACCTCCCTGTGGAAATGCTAAGAATTAATTTAACACATATAGTAAAGCGTTTGTGTTATTATAATGTTGACTCTACACTTTGTAAATGAAACGTTGGTTCTAATTAAATATGTTATGTATGTTATGTCACTTTTTACATTTAACTATCTCATGTTGATCCAAAGCACATTATTTAATTAAGATAAACTGAAATATCTGATTGATTTAATATAAAATAACGAAATGGGAAAAGGTGATACTGTATAATGCATTTAAATTGGGTCAGCTTATTTCTTTTTTTTTTTTACTGTAGAAAAAAGTTGCTGAAATATGAAATTAAATTAAAATAAAGCTGTAAAATTGTATTGCGAACAATAGAACCATAGGCTAGCTCTTCTGATGCTGACGTAAACATGTATAATTAAATAAAAGGTCATATAATACATTTTAAATTTAGTACATCACATATATTTTTTGTGTAGAAAATTGGTTAGGATAAATAAATGCAAATGTAAAATGGTTGCAATACAAAAAATAAAGGCATTACTATAAACTATAAATTCTGCTACTAATGATGTCTGTAATTAATATAATATTCATAATAATTCATCTACTTTCTATTTATGTTTGTCTGAAAATTACAGAAAGAAATGACACAAAAAAAAAAAAAAAAAAAAACTAAAAAAAATACTTACTAAATTCACATACAGGCCAGGGGCAAAACGGACATAATTTTGCTGCAAATGTACATTTCAGTTATTACATCTTTAGTCTTCTTTTTACAACAATAAAATAATAATGATATAGTTTGATAAAATAAAAAAATAAATAAATAAATAAATAATATAATGATGAGTTAAAATGTAAAAAAAATAAATAAATAAATAAATAAAAAAGGTAAACTAAATCCATAAATATAATGTGTAATTGTGAGTGAGAGATGAGGGTGAAAGCCTCATGTGATACTCCCTCTGCTTTTGTTCAACCCTAAAATGCACATCAGGCCGTTACCATGGAAACAGGGCATCACCCAAAGACCCCCGGGGCCCCGGGGCCCGCCCCGAAAACTGAGGAATTCTGAGCTACATTTGAACAGGTCATTAAATGTGATTTATTTTTCAACGCACATAGGTCTACATGAGGAAACGGTTCCAATTTTTCAACTGTCTGGACATACATAAAATATCAAGTCTGATGTTAGTATAAAATGAGAAAAATAAATAGACCTCTTTCCTTTCCTGAGATATGAAATAAACACAGGAATAAACAGAAATAGGGTTAAATAAGAACGTTTAGGAAATGTTAATTTTGTTGTGTTTTGTGAAAAGGGAAAAAAGATGAAGTCAAACTGAGCATGTTCTGGTGGCAGTGATCAGTGTATGTGCAGTTTATGTGCTGCACTGCCCTCTACTGGACACAAACAACACTGAAATTCATCTGCTTTGAGGATTGTTCTTTTTTCATATACAACCATTACAAAAACAACCATATTAGTCAAAAAAAAAAGTGCTAAATAAGATGACACAGTATATTTGAGAATTCCAAGTTTAATTTGAGTTTTAATAACAATAAGGCCTTACACCTGCAATGCTCTTTACAGACTCTCAAAGCACTTTACCATCACCATTACTCATTCTCATCGCACACTCATAAACAACACACATAATCAACAAATGCATTACAAAAGAATAAATAGGTAATATAAACCTATCTCCTCATTTATTTTTTCATTTGTGTAACCAAAATAAGGTGTTAATGTGACCCTCTCCCTTTGTCTGATATTAGATGTGACAATCAGCTGTTTTCTGCTTTTGCGATAATCAAACTAATAATAAGTAAGAAAAAATCAGGTTTTGGCTCTCACTCACAAAATATTTGTTTTTAACATGTGCTTTAAAGGAATACTTCAGGTCTTTGCAGTGAATATAATCAAATCCATTATAAAACATTTGCAAACACGTCCTGTACTGTCTTTACCAGGGCTGTGAACTAAAGAGTAATCATGAGAAAACAATTCATTAGGAGTTCATTAGGAAAACCACTAACACCACAGACCAATACACCCACTCGCTAATGTTATTGCTCAGACGTGTAGTCATTGTTCAAACTAGTACCGTAGTAATAATCTCAATTGTGTGTCCAAGAAGTTACTCAAATAATAAGAGTATAAAACTATTTGGAGAAGGTAAAGAGTAAGAATAAGAGGTAAGGATAAACACACACAGAAAAAAATAAAATAAATTATATCTGAAGAAGCGGTGCAAGAAACACAAATGTTCAAATCATGTCATATTGTCAACATAAAGCTTTCATCACTTGGAGACTTACTCAGTGTTAACTTGTATAGTGTCTTTACATCATCCATAAGGTGCACATGATGTTTCTCAGGACAAGAACATAAAAACAAACAACAAACGACAAAACATTAAATGACTAGACATCAAAAACTCATATGAATAAATAAGACATGAGTTGTTTTTCTTGTTCTGGCTCTGGGGACCATGAGAGAAGTTCCTTGGATGTAGGGCCTCGGCTGGGACGTGGTGCCAGGAAACAAACAGCAGAACCTTAAAATCCACTTGGAATCAAATCAGCAGCCAGTGCAGGGACAGGAGGACAGTGAGAATATTAGTAACAAAACTCTCATCACTTATTTCAAGCAGGGCAAGCTACAGATCTGTGGGAAGGCAACAAACTCACAGTATGAATGCATGTTTTTCAAGATGTGTGTTTAGCAAATATACCCCATAGAGTGAATGCATGATAAGTTTAATGCCAGTCCAACTATTATACGGTGATTCATTTTATTTATTACACTTTTTGGAGTAAATGTCATTCATTCTCTCTATTGATCAATAAAGCACTGATTAAATTAATATATGAACTTATATGTTTATGCCATAGTCTGTATAAAGAAGTGGACTAAGCGAGTGTGACGTCACCCACAGCGTTCGGCTCCAGGCAAATGAATTATAGAGGGGAATTTGGAGCCGAGTTCTATATTTGAAATTCCGACCACGAGTATCATAGCAACCAAGGAGCCAATCCGGAGCAAGGCTGTTGAAGGTAACGCCCCTTCCCGCCCACACCACTGGTTTAGTAGGGAGCGGAAGCGACGGAAACGATCTCAGGGAAAGCATAAAGTATAATTTGTATTTCCAGTTTTGTTGAGCTTAGTTTTAGACTGTGGGGACAAAAATACACTTACTATTACGCTTACGTACGGACCACTGTTTATTTCATACTTTGACTGTTTGGGCGACACTGTTCAGCTGCAAAACTGTATCTGAGGTGTGCGAAACTTAGTACACCCCCTCATCCTGATTTACAGTCTGGTGGGTGCATTTCTGAACCTCGAGTACCTCCCTGATCTAACGATGCTATTTGAGGAAGTGCAGCCTAAATTGTGAAAGTTTGAAATAAATAGAGATATGTATATAAGAAGAATAATCATAACAGAAGACCTAATGATCCAAATCGGACTGGGGGCAATAATTACACGACGATGGCCCTCCACGGTCTCCTCTATTAATGGGAAATATATGGAATATTCTTGGCAAAACAATAGTATCTCCATGGAGACAAGCAAGTGGCCAACACCCACATGAAAAGAAGCTGCTTTATCATTTAGAAGATTTTATGTCATAAAGTTGATTGGTCACATATTGGAGGAATGGAGATCTATTAGACAAAGTGAATGAATGAAAATTAAGGTTTCTACAGTTGTTTGGTCACAGTGTCAATCGTAAAATTGTGATACATATTCATCGCACAGCAATTGTGACAAGAATTTTAAATAATAATTTTCCAGTCCCATCCCAGCCTTGGGGAAAGTACAAAATGAACCAATCTATGGACCTTCGAAACGTAAAAACTCCCTCTCTGCAAAACATTTATATCCAACCATATTTACCGCTCCATATAAGTACTCTCTGTGGTACATCGCAGCTCTTATTATCCGTGCTGACACCGCTCCTCGGAATACGCCTGTGCACGGACCAGGAACCAGGACACTGCGGTGATTGTGATTGATGTCTTCCCATTAGAGCGTTTCTGTTCGGAGGGAGGCAGCAGTGTGGAGCCGAGGCGCTGGGATGTAACACAACACATTACCTGCTAGTGCGCTCCCTTCTCTTCTCTCTTGTCTTAAATCAGATATAGAGCCGTGGCTTGGAGATCCTCATTTTCAGGTCTGCAGCGGGGCCGTCAGCCAGGCTCCTGTCTGTAAACACAGCATTAGTATTCAGATTGTCCCGGAGTGTCAGGAGGTGCAAGGAGGAGTGAGAGAGTGGAACAGAGCGCTTATGTGAGGAGCAACCAGCACATCTGAAGTGTGTGACAAATGGATGATAAGAATTAGGACTAGCACAGCATACATTACTGTATTGTGCTGATGTTTATGTTATTGTAAAAATGCTACTTGTTTTTAAACTTACCTAAAAACTAAAATATATTGAAGAGGACTATAACTGGTGTTTAATCAGTGGAAATACTTCAGGCTGGCACTAGCTCAGTGAGGAGAAAAATGTCATGGTCTTTGCAAGACCACACTCTACCCCCTTCCTCTCTCCTTAAACATAGATAAGAAGCGTATAAAGGGCTTCTTCTGCTTTAAAACACAATGACAGGTATGGCCCCATTATCCCATGTGGGATTGCTACTTGCTGAGCCAAAGACTGACAGTATAAAGTAATAGGTCTCACTAATGCCACCCTCTAATGTGGCCGAAGAATGAAACTGCAATCCATTCAACTGAAATGTAGCTCTGCTGTAATGAACATAGTAGCCCAAATACTGCCCCCTGGGGGCCCCAAGCAGTAGCTTGTCCTGCCTGTTGGGTAGCAATGCCTCTGTCATTGGCATGCCCCTAAAGATTAACTGCACTTAGATGCTCCCGCTGTAAGGTTCAAATTCACCCATCAGCAGACGGACCAATCACAGAGCAGCACTGAGGTTTGTGTGGAAACTAAAGGTGAAGTGCCCAAGTGAACCAAACCAAACATGATGGTACCAACAGACATAATTCAGCTTAATTTAGAGTCAATACAGACTATTTTATTGTAACACATGCAGGAGGAAGTGCTTTCTGTATTTGTGCAAGATGTCCGAGCTTTTATCTCAACTGGTTATAACAAAAGTTAGGTTTTTTTGGCTTGTTCTGCTATTGTGACACTTCCACCAATCAGATTCATATAATCTTCATGTTGATTCGACTTTTCCAGATCACTTTCAGTGAGAGTCGTTCAGATAGATAAATGTGTAGACCTCCATTCAGTGCTACACAGAGTTATGAGTCTGGAGTGATCCAGGTTATGTTACATGGGCATTCATGGATTTTTCTATCCATGTGCTTCAAATTGATGAAAAATTATCTCAATAATTACATCTTTTGAGTGGTGAAAAGTCTTCAAAATTGTGCCTTTGAACAGGAAGAGGAAACCCAGGCACTATGATCACCATCTTGCCAATGTTACGTCCTTCAGAATTTGTAATAAAATGTGCCTAATGATGATGTGGATAATACACTGTACATAGTTACACAGTCTCACCTTTTTTTCCTGACACTGTAGCACTGTACCTCCTTCTTGTTCTTCTCCCTTCCCTCCTTGCCTCTCCCTCTTCTGTCAAAATGATTGATTGGACCCTGCTCCGCCTGTGTCCTGCATTAGCCCAACAAATGATCTGGCCCTCTCCGGCAGACCTTGGCCAGAGCAAAATCAATATTTCACCATTAAAATCTATCAGAGCGGAGTTAGGGCCCGGGGCTGTCAGCGGGCGACGCTATCAGGCCATGGCAGCATTAAAAGTGACACCTCCCGCGCGCTCCAATCAATATGGGCCGCTTCACAGATCATTTGTGGTCACCTTTTAGCACGAGATGGATGTCCCTGTAGCGGTGATTCATGCGGTGACGGGGTTTAAGCGTGCTGTTTGGCTTCAGTCCGGACCATCATCCCTCAGCGAGAGCACAGGAGAGGAGTCATTTCAGAGAGCAGGGCCTTTATGGGGTTTGTGGGGCTCTACGTGCAGAGAACATGAAGGTCAGGGCTTTATGGGAGAGAAGAGGAGTTTCAGACTGAAGGCTGAGAGGAAAGGGGATGGAAATGTGCATAGGCCTACTGGTTGAATTTGACAAAACTGCACATAACAGGTGATTCTGAAAACATCTCTAAATTAAAAGTGCTGTAACTAGTTCATTTTAAGCGGTTTGCAGTTGTCTAACATTATTCTTCACTGTTCTGACACATTCCTAGCATCCAAATGATTCACCACAATGAGTTTATAAGTGCTCTTAATAACAGTGCTAGGCCTTCTGAAAACAACTAGCATGTTAACAGTGCACTTTAATGCCTCACTCAGACTGCACCTCATTCGGCTACAACTGAAGCTCTGCTGTCATCAAAAAGGGTCTTTGGAGATGTTTGTGAATGTTTTTTAAGTCCTGCACCTTTAACATTTACTGATAGTGACAGTTTAAATGATGTGAAACACAATGTGCTATAATGTGCAGATGCTGTACATACTCAGCAGGCTAATTCACTCTTGTTCTACGGTTAACATTTCTAAGCTGTTTATTTTCATTCACTGTTCCTGCCAGTATGGGGTTTGTCATTACACAACTGCGTGATGACAACTGCAGGAGCTCTATGAAATTAGCCATGCACCGTATCGGCAACCAGGCCAGCAATATTTGTGAGTTCACAAACTCTGTGTAGAATTCAATTCAGAGTGCTATACTTCAGTCTGATGTGAGCCAGGTTATCATAACAGCATCAATACTGAAACATTTGCTAGATTGGATATCAGCTTCCAAAGATCGGTTTAGCTAATTTCCTGGTTGGACAAATAAATTGATGCAGAACTATTTACTGTAGTTGGCCCAGAAAGTCTAACAGTGTTTGAATTTTTATTTACACAAAGCTGTTTTACTTATGGGATAAATAACAGCTACACTGGGTCAGTTTTGTCTTTTTTATTTTTGTTTAAAGGAAATAAGGATTTTTATTTTTTTTCAGTCTCTACACTGGTATCAGTTGATATTGGGTATTGGCAGATACTTAAATCAGAAATCGAAATCAGATCGAAACTCAAAAAATTGGATCGGGGCATCCCTGTATAGAATATAATTGCAAGATTAAGAGTTTATTGCCATACTGTGAAACATTACGATCATAACATGGAGTCAAGTGGTTGGAAGACTCCAGTCTAGAAACGTTACATAATGCACCATTGAGTCATTGAAGGTCAGACAGTGACTAAATTATTAAGTTGACACTTTCATGCAAGTGACAAGGAAGGGGAGAAAAATCCAGAAGATAGCAACATTTGCCAAGACTGAAAAGACTTGAAATTTTGTAAGACTTGTAAGACTGGAGCCACCTCTGTGCCGTAAAAAGGGCAAAAACTATTATAAATGAAGTAAAATAAAATAACAATATAACAGTTAGTTTATTTATTTATTTATTTATTTGTTCATTATTATTATTATTATTATTGTTGTTGTTGTTGTTGTTATTATTAATGTTGTTGTTGTTGTTGTTGTTTATTCCTGTTTGTTTTTATTTATTTATTTATTTATTTATTTATTTATTTATTTATTTATTTATTTATTTATTTATTTATTTATTTAAATCCAGGGATCTGGCGTGAAAAACGTCACCTTCTGTAACGCGCTTATGTCATCACTCCTCTTCGCTCTGATTGGCTGTGCGGCGCCTCAGCTTACACTACCGGAAGTGGCTTCATTGGCACAGAAAAACGGGTCTTACTGGAATAATTTTGAGTTTTTTGGATCCATCTAACTTTGAAAACGCTGGAAATGTATTAACGAACGAACGGAGGCTTTATGTTAGCATAAGGTAAGTGTTTTCATAGAGCTCAACATAACAGTAGCAGTGATCTTGGAGTAAAGCTAACGATAAGCTAATACTTTTTATAATGAAAGAACCCATCTGTCACTACTATTTATCTATGCTTTATTTGTGTGTTGCTATCCGGAATTATCGGTTTTGTTTTTCTAAGTGTAATTCTTAGTATTTCACGTTTTTATTTCATGTACTATCACAAAGTAGAGTAGTTATTTTAATCGATTCAGTAGTACAAATGTCCTTTTTTTCTAAGACATAAGCTCTGATAAATCTGCATTAAAAACATCAGGAACGTGTCATTAAACTTCACGTGATAATAAGTATAAATTCATGTTCAATAAATATGTACATTTAAAGGGGCACTAACTTTTCTAGTAATGTGATTGACCAGAATGTTCCACAGTATTTAATTAAACGTAAGAATTATTTAGCAGATAAAAAGTAAAAAAACAAACAAAAAACTGTACATGAAGAGCCTAATTCAGCCATTCCCAAAGTCTGCTATGCTGCGGCCCCCCATCGATGTGAAGACCCTGTAATATTTTACACTACATATAAAATAATATGTAATGTTTATGTTTTCTCCTTATATAATATGTTAAAGCAATATATTCATGTGACCTTAATACTAATATAAAGACATATGAACAAATGCTTGTTATGTATATAACCTTTAGGGGGCCCCCTCTGCAATGCTTCTGGGGCCCTTCAGGGATCCCCTTCATATGTTTGATGTCATCAGTATGTATATAAAATGTAAACAGTAGGAAACATAAAGAGAAAATACACTGAATGAGAGGTTGTGTTAAAACTTTTGACTGGTAGTATAGTTGGAGGTTGTTTTAGACCTTGGCCCTACTTCTGTATTTTTGTACTTTTCGTCTCAACTTTTTTTTCCACAAGCCACTTAAAACTATGATAAATATTTACCACAGGTACTATCCCACTAAACCAAGACAAAATTAGAAAAATATATTAAAATGCACTTTACTGTTAACTGATGATATTATGTATACAATCTTTATGTCTATTTAAAAAGGGGGAGGTCTGCAACTAATGACAAATTTCTTATCACTTAATCTAGTGATTGTTTTTTTCGATTAATCGACTAAGTGCCTGTACACTCCACAGTGCTTTTTGCCTGTAGCCTATAGTCCACGTTGGACATGTGCGCTTTAACAGTAACTGCCTGTGTAGCTCCGCTGAGAAATTTAGTCTCCCTGAAGCACATTTCGTGTTTGGATGAAGTTTTGGGCAGAGCCGATAGTGTAAACAGTGTGGCACATGCAGCACTGTGAAGTCTGCTTTGCTTTTGAACAGGAGGAGCCCTCATTCACATTTTACACTGTTCTGAGCTGAAAATGCTCTGACTGTGTGTGTCTCACACGTGCACTGCTGTGCCCTGTGTGGAAATACAGCACGAATGTTCAGATGTTATATCCGCCACATTAACTTGCTCTACCTTTGTTGATGTAATTTCCTAGTCAACGTCATCGATTACGTTGATGACTCATTCTTTAAAGAGTTTTATTTCTATGGGGTATGAACACAACAAATTTAGATCACCATGTCACCTTTTATTGTTTTGAAAATTCTATAATAGCTATAACAATGTATTAGATAAGTTTTGCTTTTGTTTTTGACACTCTGAGTCCTTGTGCTAAGTCACTCCCTCTTCAGAACACTATCACACCACAATAAACATGCATCCCACTAATGAAACTACTGTTCATCGCATCAGTTCTGTACAGTTTTGCATCATGTTTTTGTATATTTATGGAGAATTGTCATGTGGGAGCATGGGTGACATGGGCTTGTGGGTGGAACATTGGACAGAATCTAACAGTTAACCGTGTTCGAACAGGCCTCGCTATAATCTTCAAACATGCATGGATGAATTCTAAAACCTCTTCATGCATGGAATGTTATAACATGGTAGCTTAAAAAAATGTATAATACCCCCTCTTTAAAAAAGCTAAAAGTATTTCTGTAGTTGTGTGAGTGTTTTATAAGTATTGTCTTCTCACTGTGCCTCTTCTGTGTCCAGGTCTGACATGAGGCACTGACGTCCTCTGACGATTTCTGTGCTCTGGACCAAACGTCCTGACCAATGTCCCTCACACTGACCGCCATGAGTGACAGCGCGGCAGGAGGAGAGCACTGGGCTGGGCCAGGGCAGGCGCCACGGCAACCACGCGGCCCCTACATCTCCATCATCACCAATAGGTAAAGTGAAATTGTTTAACATACATTTGTCTAACCCTGGTAAATTAAAAAAATAAATAAATTTCTTCAGTCTTAGTCCGTATCTCAAACTCTAATGCTGCATTCATTCTCACGGAGTATAAAAAGTATCAAAAATCAGATACTAATCAATATTAAAACTAATATTGAAACTAGATACTCATTTGAGCAGGTATCGATATTAAAAAAGTCACATTCACAGGACAGAAATGAACCTTTCCTGAATAGTCTTAGAATGATCTTGAGCTGTATCAGAACAAGTATAAGACCACATAGACTAGTATACGCCCATGGACCACTAGGAACCTCTCTGAACGACTGAGGGATTATGCAGATATAAGGCCACATGGGAATATACCAGAAACTGCTACCATTCAGTGTTGAAAATCACAGTCATAAACATTCTACTGTCTCTTATTTGGGCTGGAGGAGGCCCTCCTCCTGCTTGTTTTCTTTGACTATAATCTTCCACAGTATGGCATAAAACTCATATAGCTCCATGGAGAATGTTGTAGTTTTAACATTTTATTTCCATGGAGTCGTGCAGGTGAAAACTTACATACTGTAGCTAAAGAACTGTACCTGAAGAAAAACACAAAAGTTGCATTCACCGCTATAATGAATCCCCTCCCTTGCTGCTTGTGTAGGAGCACTAACCTGCTGATCCGTGGTGCCCTGCTCTTCTCGGTGGGTGTTTTCCTGGCTCTGGTGCTGAACCTCCTGCAGGTCCAGAGGAACGTGACACTGTTCCCTCCAGATGTGCTCAGCAGCATCTTCTCCTCGGCCTGGTGGGTCCCTCCTTGCTGCGGGACGGCCTCAGGTATATAACCCAGAACTGAAGAAGCTGTTTGGATGAGTGACAAAATGTCTTCACTCTAAAACCTTTGCCCAGTTGACAAAATTGATTTAGGTTCTTTTGCATTATTCTCTCCTTCCACATTTTCACTGTAGGAGTGTTCAGTTCCTTCCACATTTTCAAAAACAGGCAACCTCATGTGATGTGACCAGGGCACTTGTCCCTCAGCCTATACTTTTCTCTATTGGAAAAAAAAGCAAAGGGGTTGGTCTGAGTCAGTCAGATCTCTTTTAATTGGTAATTAGCATCCACATTACTCCAACCACAATACTGTGTGCACATTCAGCAGTGTGCTGTATTACCCACGATGCCGAGCAGCTGTCTCCAGAGCACACTTGTTTTCCCCTGAGGCCCCACCCACTTCCTCTCTAGACACCACACTGTAAACCTGTTACTCTCAATTCTTTGGGCTATGAAATTAGTCACATGAGAGGTAATTCCTGTGTGTTATCACACTGTCACTGGTCGGGTTGGTGGTTTGACCTGAGTGCAGCCAGGGTGAACCATAGATTGCATATATATATAAGTGGACTGAGGGAATGTGACACCATCCGTAGCTTTTGGCTCCAGCTTTAGCTCAACACCACTGAGTGAGCTCTGTGACTCAGTGATTTAACCAGTATTTCTTCATCATTGTTTTATTCAAGTTATATTTGGAGTGATTCATGCATGTTTGAGTAATCCTGAATTGTCTTGCATTTGAGGCTCGAGTGCTCAGAGAATTTACGTTTTTACCTAACCCTAGAGCGTTCCTGTTCCTGTATTGGCTGTATTTGTGTTTTAGCGCTGATCGGCCTGCTGTACCCGTGCATCGACAGCCGTTTGGGGGAGCCACACAAGTTCAAGCGTGAGTGGTCCAGTGTGATGCGCTGCGTGGCCGTGTTCGTCGGGATCAACCATGCCAGTGCTGTATCCTTCACCTGTTTGTTTATTAAAAATGTATATATATTTAGAATTGAATAAATTAACAAGATTAAAATGTTAAAAATAAAACCAAAAACAAACTAAAATACAAAATAAAACCCAAAACAGTGAGTGTTCAAAAGACAAAATCCCAAAACACACAACCACACCAACAACTGCAGTGGAATATAAACCAAATGTATTCTGCTTGGCCACAGCCCCACTCAATCTTTCCAACATCTCCTCACAACCAACACTTTCAACTATCCTCTTTTATTTTGTTTAATTTTGACCAAATATCAAAAATGAAAAGAAATTAACAGCAGATACTGACCACAATGTTGATGATGTTGGATTTAGATTTTTACAATTAAGAAATTGGATAACAGTTTCATAGAAAAAAGAAAAAAAAAACACACATGATATTATCATGACAACAGCACTAAATAAGAAAAAGCTTTACTATTAACATATGTCTCAACTTAGTAGCTATTATGCTTTAGCCTCATCATTTGAACTGCTCCTCCCCCCAGTGCATAGAGCTTTGTACCATTTTTATTTTTAATGACTCTGAAATATTAATGGCAAGTGCACTAATTCTGCTATCTGAGCTGCAGAGGCTGCACTAGCACTGATTCATGATTGGCTGCTGGGGTTTAGGTAGTGAGAATTCAGATCACAGCGAGTCCTTTTAGGTTTAAACCTATGGGATTTCAGCATTGAAACTGGCAACCCAAAAGAGAGACTGATGTGAGGCTCATTCTGCTTTCTGACTGGGAAAATCATCTTGAACCAAAACTCCAAATTATAACAAATAACTTGTCCATTATATCCAATGTTTTATTACCGTAATTAAGAATAAATCAGCATTACACTTCTTATCAGTAAAAGATATATTAGCTTTGAACATGTTTAACTTATATCTGGATACACAGTTGGGTCATGTTTACGGATTTTTTTTAATCAAAATCTTATATACAGTTCCCTTTAACATAAATTTGTCGACCCTTGGAAAAAATTACTGACCGCAGCACTCAGACAAAGCTAAATCTAGGCCTCAGAGGTGTTTTTCGATTGTGGAATGAATCATATTCAGTGGCTATGTCCCAGTTTTTAGCCAGTCGACCTTTCCCCTTAGTCCCATTGTAACTGTGCAGTACCAGATTTGCTCTTTGACTGCGTGTTGCATCAGAAAGTGGACTTCGCTAACAACGTGCAGCTGTCCCTGACCCTGGCGGCCCTGTCTATTGGCCTGTGGTGGACCTTCGACCGGTCTCGCAGTGGCTTCGGCCTGGGTGTCACCATCGCACTGCTCGCCACGCTCGCCACACAGCTGCTGGTCTACAACGGCTTGTTCCAGTATGTCAATAACACTATGGAGGATTTACTGTTGCAAACTTTGTGCTTGTATTTGTATGTGGGTGTAGTCTCTTCAAAATGTTAACATTTCAAACTCGGTCCATAACTTTTCAGAATAATGGAAATGAGGACCGTTGCCATAGCGATTAAAAGCAGAAGACAAAATATTGTCTTTTTGAATGGAAAGAAACTCATAGTTTTGCATATAACATCAATTGGTGGTTTTCAGAGTCTAGAATGATGTTTTTTTTTATTGATTACATTGTACTTTACTGTGATGTATTTAAAAGGTAAATTCACAAATGTTGAACCTGATCATTTCTATCAGTGACTAAACCCAAGAACTCGAAAGAAATCTGCATTTAACAATATCAATTTTACCTGCTCACATCTGTATTAAATAACATTGACCTGTAGAATCTTAAATCAGATTGTGCTGTAGGACAGGTCTGAATTCTGTGGTGGAATTTGCTGTTTAACTGTCAGTTTGCAGATTTATGTTTAATGGTTAATATCTCTGTAATTATTTGAAAGGATTACTTGTTCTCTTTAGGTACACGTCTCCAGACTTCCTGTACATCCGCTCCTGGCTGCCTTGTATCTTCTTCGCTGGAGTCATCACCATGGGAAACATCGGACGACAACTGGCTTTGGTGAGTATCTCAGCCATGTCTTCAATGTTCATGTTGCCTGCAGTTATTATAATGCATAATTCATATTGAAGTAGCTGTAACTGATTTATACTGTCTTAAAATATAAAAAACAGAGCTAGTTCATTTTAAATGGTTTGCAGTGGCCCAAACTTATTCCTCACTTTCCAAACGCATTCTTGGCATTCTAATTGGTCACTGCAATGAGTTTATTAGCGCTTTTCACAGCATTCAGAGACCAGACTGGAGTTTTGCTGTCTCAATAATGCTGACAACTAGCATGTTATCAGCGCACTTCCTGATTTGAGGAAAAAGGATAAATGCTTTGTAATTGCATTCAAATAATACACAGTGGTCTCATTTTGACTGGAAGAGCTGCGTATACAATATATCTGTACTGAGTCAAGATAAGTTTTGTTCAAATACATGTGTAAAAATTGGTTACAGTCATTTTAATAATAAAAAAAAAATGTAGATCTAAATTATTTTTTTTTCCAGAATGTGATTGTCTTTTTGCTTTGTCTCTCTTTTAGTACGAATACAAGTTCATCCAGGAGAAGATGCACCAGGATTGAGCATTCAGGCCGGAGTTTGGTGCTTGTAAGACATTTTTTGAACTCCGAGTCTAACTGCTCACTCTGGAACTCAGTATTTCCAAACTCTCATGGAACAAGGAAATTAAATTCTTTGGCTTTATTTGGGACTAAAAAATCAGCCATTTTTAAAAGCAGATCTGCAATTCTGCTGGAGGAGGCTGGTCAGACTGTCAACCAAAACAATATAAACGTCTTCAGTATCAAAGCCTCAGGATGTAACGCACATTCTATAGGTTGTGTTCACGTCACATCAGAAACATTTTATAATCCGTATAGTTTAAGACTGAGCTGGAGGACAGGTCTTAATACTGTGGTGGAATTTGCTGTGTGACTGTCAGATTGCAGATTTGTTGACCTGGTTTTTGGTTAATGTCTATAATTACTGGATCTTTCCACATGAAACAAAAACTGGCACAAAGTTCAACGTCTTATTAAAACTAAGATTAAACTAAACTGAAAATCAAATTACTTTTTCATAATAGTTTCAGAAGTGGAGCCATTATTCAACCACAGTGATGTGATTGTTGTCAGTTGAAAGGACTTTAAGACTTTTGTGGAGCCAATCCTGAACTAAAATAATAAGGTTCAATATTAGTGGATCTTTCTAAAACAGTGACTCTCCCATAGAGTTATACAGGCCCCTGCCCTCCATCTGAAAGTATGAAATTATAGAACGTGAACACAACCTATTAGTATCTATATGATATTCTTCTACATTCAGCTGTTCAGATGCAGTGTTACAGGATGCCATTTTATTACCAACACTGGCTGGACTAGCATGAACTGGTACTTTTATATAGAGGTGCATGGTCTATATAGTTATCTATAAATTGTTTTGTTTTTTTAAGATATGCAAAATTAGAATATAATTTTTTTAAACTACCAAACATTTACAAAACCTGAAAAAGTGATTTGGCTGTAATCAAAGAAATGCTCCTCTGTGTTTTCAAAGTTTACCATTGTAACATTTATATACCAAAGCATATGTGTCCCAGTCTATTTTCTGAGCAAAATTTAAACAATTAAAACTAAAGTATACACACATTTTAATCACATTTTGGTTAAACTGAAGATACTGTATTATTATTATTATTATTATTGGTAAATTATACAGTATGTCAATTTTGTCGTCCTCTTTCTATGATGCTTTTCAGTTTTGGCATGTTTAATACTCTTAGTACTAAATGTATATATATAGATTTTCAAAAGGGACACGAATTTTAGCCAGTTTGTCGCACATATTTGAAACTGTAATTTTTCTACTTTTATAAATGCCACTCAAACAGGTTTTCAATTTTAAAATAGGTGCTGAGTGCTTCATTTCACCAACACATTTAAATCACAATTATTATTAGAGCTTAGGATCAAACATCAAAGGCATTATATAACTGGCCAGAAAAAAGTCATAGAAAAAAACGATTATTCCACCACGACCACTTTTGCGGCGCACTTCTGGTTAAGTGGGAATATCATTCATTTCCATGGAGAATTATAAAGTAGGTTGATTTGTGTAAAATGTTCAATGTTCATGTGACCAACAACTCAACAATGCACCGATTCTCTGGGAGACTTTAAAATGGCTTTGTAGTCCACATAGAACTTATTTTCTGTGAACACTGACAGCCCCATATAAAATAATACAACCCAAATGATGATGGCAGCACCCACTGCAGCTGACTGGAGAAAGGTAAATACTAGTTTTGAATCGTAATGTGCCGTCAGGACCAGTGGACCTGTGGATTACACAGGCCTGGGTGCAGACAAAACTGAAAAGTTTCAAAGGGGTGCAAAGACATTACTCTTGCGTTAGGTGTCATTATTTTGCACCTCTCTAGACCCGGGCCTGGGATTACACGTCAGATGGCGACATGTACAAGTGAAAGTACTTGTCTAGTGAAGACAGCGGTGGTCAGTGAGGTGCTGGTGTTTTCATACAGTCTATATGCAGTTACTTGGGTTATAGCCTAAAGAGAAAACATAAATGTGTCTATTATAGTCATGTCCACTTGTTGATGGTGCGTCCTGACTCGGCACATGCACTCATGTGGTCGTATCTATCAGCTGATGCATTGAGATGGGTATTTTATGCATTATGCTGCAGGATGTTGATGTGTGAGGAATTGTATAATGGAAAATCTTAAGCAGTAAGGCAGTTTGCATAGTCAACAAAAGCACTAAATGTTGTGAAGGATGAGCAGGATATGTGTTCTCCATGCATTAAAACAGGCTGGCTGAGCCCCGCCTCCTCCAGCGCACCGCTGCAGGTGAGCGCATCTATAGCGCTACAGATTATTCTATCTGTAAATATGGGCTCCTGGCCCAGGTCCCGAGGCCACAGTCCAACATGAAGACTAAGTTTAGTATTTACCATCTTAAAATCTCAATTGGGATCATACATGCAGAACTGACAAGTATCACAGTTTTTAAAAATAAAAACACCAAATAGAGCTGCTAAGCTGAGCAGCACCTGTGGACTAAAAAAAAGAGTGAGGGGAGGAGAAGAGGTGTGTAGAGGTATAAGGAACCATGTGATTGATCTAACAGGTATCCACACTTTAAACTCCGCCCCTGTAGCCAGGTGGTTGGAATCAGAAACACCTGTCTGTAATCATGTGAGGTCACATAGTACTTGAAATTGGAGGTCATTGGAGGCAGCACGCACCCGGTTTATGACCAGAAAGCTGCGTATACCTTTTCCACTAAAATTGCCAAAAAATGAAACAGTAACAGTAAACATTATTATTATTAAAACACCATATACACAGTTTATTATCACAAAAAGTGGATTTACTGTTTAGTTCCACTCTAAAAGTCTTAAAATGTCTTCTTTAAATGTCCACAAACCATTCAAAAATCCAGAAAATTTCATACTGTAGGACCATACTCATACAATGTTTATTTATAGTCCTCTGTGTCTAACACAACTTGTACAGATGTAACAGTTTCTAGTATTAAAGAGTTTGAGTTGAAAACCAGTGGTTCCAGGTGATGTCAAATAACAGTATGGTTTTGTATCCTAACATGTTTGTGGTTCATGTTGAATACAGTAAGAAGGGACAAAACAAAAACATAAACGAGATGCTAGACCTCAGCATGTGAAAGCTGTTGTGTTATTACGATGTTATTAAAGCTCTGTTTGATAAGTCATGTTCTTTATCTTCATGTGTGTTATGATGAAACACAATAAGGTGCAGTTAAGTTGGGGGATGTTCACACTTGTCATTATTAGGTCTTAAATTGAGCCGATTTTAATCCTTATTTGGTTTGGTCCTGTTCTAGTCATTGGTTAGTCCTAATTTAGATTAGGTTAGTTTCGGATATAGTTCTGTTTTAGTTTGTTTTTTTATGTGGTGAATGTGTGTGCGCACCCAGTGTGTGTGTGCACCCATGTTATAACGTTCCTTCATCAAAAAACATGCTTGAAAAGGTTTTAGATGTCACCCATGCATTTTTGAGTAATCTAGTGATCTGTCCTGGGCTCTGTTTGAACCCTCCTTACCGTTAGCAGTATGAGCCTGTACATGGCTAAGCCCACAAGACTACATCATCCATGCTCCCACACGATAAATATATAATATATAAATATACAACAACGTGATACAAAACTGTACAAAACAACTTGACAAACCTGATGCGATGTGCAGTAGTTTCATGCACACTGATTGTGTTGTGATAGTGCTCTGAAGGGGGTTAGACTTGGCACAGAGAGCAAAAGGAGTGGACACACAAAAATGAAAGTGAAACTTATAAAACAGCAAATTTTGCATTTTTAAAACTACAAAAAGTAACATGGTGATCTAAATATGTGTTAGCAGTTAAAACCTCATAGATGTAAAATATCCCCTCTTTAATAAAACTTTATTGTTCCATGAAGGGAAATTTGTGCATAGGTGCAGAAACACATAATAAATCTATACAATACAGAGATAAAAGTTACAGAATGAGTTAGTATAGACACTTAATCAGAGCAGTCCATAAAATCAGTACAATCAATAAAAATGCTGTAAAAGAAAAAAACAGTAGTTGCCTTATATCTTTCTGTATTTTTATACAGAGGGATATCAGTCTGGTCTCCACTTCGTCCAATCAGATTTGTTTATTTCAGTGACACAACAAAGGAGCTCATTGGTCACCTGTCATTTACAAACAATGCATTTCTCTCACCTCAGATTACCTCACCTCAGAGTTTAGTGCTTTGCTCATTTTTTTACTTTTCTTTTTCCCCTCACAAGAAGCCATATTTGTTTTGATACAAACTGACCATGTGGATCCCTGATTGGTTAATCCACTTGTCAATCACGTCCATATGAACTCCTTCTGGATCCCAGACAAAAACAGTTGGGCTAAATGCATCAGTAGCCTTGGTTTAGACCACATAGAATACACCAAAATTACGACTAAACTGGGACTGAATTTGGTACTACACCTGGACAAAGTACAAGAACAATGTCTCTGAATATGAGGGCAGAGCCAGCAGACAGAGCGAGTCACCGGGAGATTTGAAGAGTGTTTTGTTGTGACAGGGATAGGACCTGGGTGGGCCGCAGATCCAAAGCTGCAGGCTGTTGATTAATTGTGTGATGAATTATATAATGGATAATCTAACCAAATCCAGTGCTGGAAGAAGTACTAATTTTGTTATATGAACAAAAGTACAGACACAAAATAAGTAAAAGTAAATACTGCATAAAAAATAAGTGTCAGTATTGAAGCGCTTGAATATTTCACACAGATATAGTTTGCACAATACTGAGACTTGAACACAAAAATGTTTAAATGTCACTGAATATGCAAAACCAAAACTAATCGCAGGCTGTATCATGCCATAAAAAAATGTACTGTTCAGAAAGCAGAAAGTACAGAGACGCTAAAGTACAGATACCAGTTAAAATAATTTACTTCGATAGGATTTCCTCCTTATGGAATATAGAGGAAGTCACATGGTGTACTAGGCAAACTGAAAACAAAAAATATATAAATAAATACTTACAGTGCAGTACTTTTTTGGTTGTATTATGTACCTTTCTACCACTGACCAAATCAGGTGTGTGTGAAGGGTTAGGTCAGGCCAATGCACTGTTGTGGAGGACGCCATTTACCCTTGGCCTCCTTGTATTTCATAATGTGTGTGCTTATGTTCAGTCAGAGCTGTTGCATGATAATAAGTTTGATCTTTTAAAGCTGGGGTTCCTGACTTTAGTCTTTAGTCTGAGCCAGTAAGAAGACCAGAGACCAGAGAACATAGTCTTTTCTACTGTACATACTATTTTTCACACTATTTTCTTGCCTGGGATCCAGAATACACGCTTCTCCAATACTTTACAAAGATGTGAGTCTGGTCACCGGTTAAAGTTAGAGTTCAGATGGGTGTGATTGACAAGTGAACTACCCAATCAGGAACATGCAAGGTCCGTCCGTATCAAAACTTACGACAAGAAAAGAAAGGAAAAAATATCACAAGGGACTGAAAGACATTGCGTATTTCTGTAGAATCAATAAACGAAGCACAAAACTCTGTTAATCTGAGGTGAGAGAAATGTGATTTTATTAAAAACGATACGTTTCACATGTGCCACTGAAATAATCAAATGTGATTGGATGATCATGTTTGGTACAGACTTGAGTCGTTATGGAGGACTTGGTGACTAGACTGATATCCCTCTGTATAAAAATCACAGTTTTTATGCTGGATTTGCCATTAAATAAAAACAGTACTGCAAAATGCACCATCTATAACTGTGCTGTATGGTTAAAGGTGCACTATGTAACTTTTTTGATGGAGGTGTTTTTGCTTTGACTGGAATCTTCCGCAGTTTGGCTTTAAATATAGGCCTATTTATTGTGCATTCAGTCAATTTGAAGTGTTTTACTGCTTATATGTGTCCAGATCAAGGCAAAGCTATCACATCTCTATCAGAAATGTTACATAGTGCACCTTTAAATGCTCTACCACCACAGCTTCAACACTGCTTCAGAAACATCCACAATCCTTCATTAGCTGCTTGGTACATTTCAGAATAAACATTGTTGCACATTATGTTTACATGTTTGCTAATTAAGTGGAGAGAGTTAGCTACCGAGCACCGCGCCGCACACTTGACTGCTTCGCTTTGCTAATGTGGATTAATGCATCCTGTCTCGTCTCCCTCTCGCACACCCAACGTGCTAACAAAGGTAATTAAGATGAAGAATCGGGATTTGGGCTGCTTTTGTCCGCATTATTTGCCGAAGCGCGGGATAAGGACGCAGCTTCTCTTCACGTATGAGGCAATTTGCTGTGTGAATGTTATTGTTGGCGGCTAACTAGCAAGTAAAACAATAGGCGTGATGTGTCATAGGCGTAAGTGCTGCCGTGAAAAGCTAAACTCGCGGCTGCTAATGAATTCATTAATCTCTCCATTTATGGCTGACAAGCAATTATCTCCTCCGGCAGAACGGGGTCAGACGGGGTGCAGGGGCTTGTGGCCAATCAGAGCGCACTGCACACACCTGGACAATGCCATATAAGGATGTGGGGGAAACTGGGCCAATGGCAAAGAGGACAGATAGTGGCTAGAAGGAAGTTGAAATCTGGTTTGGAAAACTTTAGCCGTGTCCATAGACTGTTTATATAAATGGACAGAGCTAACCTGCTACCCACCGCGTTCCAATTCACTTTCTATTGAACTGTCACCTCTCTCTGTAACTGCTGCTGTCAGGCTCGTCATTCTGGTTTTAAAATGTTTGAATTAACCTTTTTTACATGATCCCAGTATTTTTATTTCGCTCTTGATAGTGTTAGCAACAGGTTTGATTGACAGCATTGCTAAGCGCCTGCTCCCTGCTAAACCAGCGCGAAGGGCAGGAAGAGCATTTCCGTTCAACAGCCTCGCTCCAGATTGGTCCTTTGGTTGCTATGATACGCACGGTCGGAATTCCAAATATGGATCCCGACTCCAAATTTGTCACTCTAATAGTCTCTCTCTCTAAAACTTTCAAGTCAGGCTAGAAATCTAGGGGTAATAATGGACAGAGACTTAAACTTTTAACAGGCACATCAAATCAATAACATCTGCAGCTTTTTACCATTTAAAAAATCCTTAAAAAATCAAAGCTATACTGTCTAAACCGGACTTGGAGAGATTTATCCGTGCATTTGGCTTCAGTATGTTAGACTATCGTAAAGGCCTGCTCACTAAAAGACAGCATGTGAATGAATCAAAACTCTGGGTATGTTTTTCATGAGGATACAATGTTCCAACATAGATAGAGAATGGAGCAGCTTATATGAAATAACCTAACCCCATATAACCTACAGAAAATATATCATCGAAATTGAATGAAGCGGTGATAAGTTGAACTGTGTCTGCAGTTGTGGCATGGTTCTGTAGGCCTTAAATCTGATCCTCACTGGAGTGTAGCAGTCACTAATAGACCCCCATGTCCCACTCACTTCTCCCATTTGTCAGATTACCCTTTGACCTCTCCACTCCTCCCTCCATTCCTCCATCCTCTCCTCCATATGATCCATGGAACCACGCCATCGCCATCAAAAAGAAAGACCATCCAAAACCATAGATTCAACTGGAGATGACCTGTGGTGTTTTTATTTTTTTCAGTGGTAGGTGGTTGCATAATGTAAGTAGATTATCTAAGTGTAACTTTTCTGGTGGAGGGTCTGTCACCTGCTTGCCACCACCACCACCTGATATCATGAGATGGTAATCCAAAAATACAAAACCTTCATTTTGTCTTCCATTACATTCTGGATATAATTTTAATGTTCAACTTTTTTTTTTTTTTTTTTACAAACTTTCACTTGACTGAAACTATGATACATATTTACCACGGGTACTATCCAACATAATAGGGCAAGTATAGTAATTCGAAAAACAGAGGCATGAACTTTCCATATACAGAGAATGAGAAAAATGTGTTCGTGTCCTCTATTTTCAGGTTAAGACTCTAGGTGCAGTTGTGATTGCAGAACCTTTTTTTATACATTTACAGCACAGGCTACATGATAAAAGGGCGACAGTAGCTCAGTTGGTAGAGCAGTCAGATCCACTTACATCCTACAGTGTACACAGTGTCTGCGTACACTGGTGTATGAATATGTGTGTGAATGGGTGAGTGGTTCCTTAATATAAAATGTTCTAAGTGCCTTGAAGGTGGAAAAGCATTATATACAATTGTGACCATTTACCATTTACATACAGTTCGTTTAAGTAGTAGTATAGGTACAGAAGGGAAAAAATGCTAAACTATTGCCTAAAAAATGTGTTCAAGTATAAGTCCTGAAATACTTAAAATAGTATTTCACACAGTTATTAAAGCACAAAATGCAGTAATCTCTGGTCTGATTTTGCTCAGAGTGATTGTAGCAGATCTAAGTCTTTTAAACCAGTAACACGGCGCAGGCTACATATTCCTTTTGAGCTAACAATAACCTGGCAATTCAAACATGTCCTCCTCTCTCCTCGTCCCTGTCTCCATGCACATGACTGAAGCAGCAGACAGGAGCAGATCTCATGGCTGCACAACACTGATTACTAATTGTGTCTGTATAGCGCCCACTAGGGACTGCTATTCAAATGCTAATCACTGCACACTATGACCAAATCTGTCTGTACATTGCACATTTGAGCACAAAATGAGGAAGTACAAGATGATATGTGAAAGGTAAGGCAGGGTTTGGTTATAGCGCCACCCGCTGGGAAGAGAAGGTACTGTACACTAGAGGTAGAGTAAGGGGGGAATGGTGCTTTTAGGGCAAGCTCATTCAAACATTAATTAGTTCCTTTTAAAATCAACATGATATTGGTTATTTCTCATTTTCAGATTATAGATTTTTTTTTTATTTTTTTTTTTGAAAATAAAAGCTGTGGAAATGTATTTATTAATATCCAGTGTTACCCAACCACATGAAAGCTTTTTTTTAATTTATTTATTTATTTATTTTATTTTTTATTTTTTTATTTTGGTTGTTTTTATTGCACTAAATACATAAAATAAATAAATAAATAATATGCATCCTTACTGTGAGCAGGCTTGCATCTCCACAAACCTGACTCTTATTATTTGGCTTGGAGAAGGGCCTTCTCCTGCTTGTTTCTATGGAAATGTTATTTCTTTAGCTATAATCTCATGAGGAATGTTACAGAGTGTGGTTTTAACTTTCTATTTCCATTGCTTTAACTTAATTAGCTAAAATCACAGGAGCTTAAGCACGAAGGATGCAAAGGTGAGACTACCAACCTTTATACGCTGCAAAAACGCATAACTACAGCACTGATAAAACACTTGAATTCATCTTATTAATCTTGAGGAGTTTTGACTTTATTCATTTATTTACTGGGTCTTAACTTAAGTTCATGTGTTTCTGTCAGAATTATCTTGAAAGTGAAATGATTTAGGATCAAGATATTTAATTTGAATTGAATAATTTTGAAAGAGTAATGCATGTCTCCTTTGTGGACATAACTGAGACTATGTCCTTAACTTGCCCAAGGTCAGACCGCAAGCAGGGATCAAACCGCCGACTTGTTTATCCGACAACCTCATTCACAACAGTTCTATAAAACAATACAATCCCATAGCCAGACGTTAGTATCCTCCTCCGCGGTGCTCAGCTGCTCAGTGGACGTGCGTAATGGGTTGGACTGCGGCCCGAACTCATGCTCTGCTCTGATTGGTCGGCTCCTCTCCTCCTCGCACTTCCTGTCAGCGTTAATCAGGCGGCATCTCTTAACAGGGCGCGCGCCGCAGTGTCTCCGATCACGGCCAAACACATGATAAATCATTTGTACATAATTAGTGCTCAGCAAGGTTACAACTGACACCTATTTTCATCTTAATTAGGAGGCAAATTTGTTCCATTAATTTAATTTGGTGTGCTTGAGCGCCGCCGCAGCCAAGAGTTAATCTTACAGCTGTCAGGAGCTGAGGTGTGGGCCAGAACAGAGCCGGAGCAGAGCCAGAGAGAGAGAGAGAGTCCTTTGCAGAGATCAGGACAGGACACAGCTCTGATATGGGAAAACATGGACGATTCAACTGGACCAACATAATGCAACTGCAGCTATATCAAGAGATTCGTTCATAAAGCAACTCATGTCACTTTCAAATTAATGGAAAGTAGAAAGGATCTTGTTATACCATAGTATCAAAAGACTCACAATATTACTTGATCGTTGGCTGTATGAGTTGTAATATTGTTACGAAAACTGCAGTTGATTCCCAGCTGTGATGATTTGGTGATTGTCTCTCCCTGCTCTTCACCCCTTTTGACTCACCTCTTCAGTGGAGCCAACACTGGGCCTAAATTAAATAAATATTGTGTTGTGAGGTTAAAGCTATTCCCTGGTGTGTGCGTAGGGAAGTGTACTTACGTCCCTTGCAAACCATTCCCGGATAAGTAGAAGAAGATGGATATGAACTGCATTTCTACATGGGCCACCCAACAGTTCACATTGTAAGCTTTGTTTTGTTGAAGAAAAATAAAGGTCATGTAATAATCATACGTTTAAGGAGAGTGTTATTGTATTATTGTTCAGTCAGCAAAGCAAAGACATTGTGCTGTCCAAGATGTGGTCCAAGTTGGGCCTGGTTGAAGGGAATACGAGGTGCCACAGTGGGACAGCAGTGGCTCTAGGGAAAACTGTATTTCTGTCCTTGGGCAAAACACTTTGCCTACCTTGCCTGGTATGAATCTGGTGTGTGTGTGTGTGTGTGTGTGTGTGTGTGTGTGTGTGTGTGTGTGTGTGTGTGTGTGTGTGTGTGGGGGGGTGTGTGTGTGTGTGTGTGTGTGTGTGTGTGTGTGTGTGTGTGTGTGTGTGTGTGTGTGTTTGTGTGTGTGTGTATGCTGGCGAAGGTTGGAGGGGCAGATGGAGCAGATTGGCAGCCACGCATCCATCAGTCTACCCCAGGGCACTCACACTCCGATGCAAACCCTCCCCAGTACACTATGCAGTCCACTCTACATAAGTCTGCGTTACATATTAGCTAGTCGTGGCCGTTTCTTCAGCGCAGAGCAAACATTTAAGCACATCGCGCAAATGGGCCTTATTCAGCGACACGCGCGTTCCATCACTGCACTCTGATTTACACTCTTCTACCCCTCCATCCATCTCCCATCCCTCCTCCCTCTATCCCTCCACCAGGGCATCCCAAGGTCTGGCTACCCCATAATTGCTCGCAGTTCGGATTCAATAGAGAGTAAGACTGCCGGTGACTGATTTAGTAACTCTGCACAGACTGGTAATGGAAATCTCGGTGCTAGTTGCGCAGACCTGACAGGCTTTTTACCAGGTCCTGATGCATAGTCTATTTCGCCGCCGCTAATCGAGTGTCTATCACGTGAAATACAGAGACGTCAAGGTGCCAACGCCATGCTCCGTCACCCAAGTGTGAAGGTTCAACCCAACTCCGAAGCCTCTGCTCTCTCTCCCTCTCTGTAAAGGATCGACTGCGCGCTATAGTGGGAAAAAATATAGAGATAAGAGCAAAGGTAATTTGAACAGATGCGGTCCAGTGGAAGAGCCAGGGTTTTTGGTGCAGTGTTTTTGAAGAAGATATTGAATAACTGAGAGGTGATCTGTTTCTTACTAAACTGTTAGCCTATTCATGTTGCATATTTCTGACGATAGGAGTTGCAAGAGAAGTGTGGCTGATATTCTGTGGATATGGCCAAGTATTTCACCTCAAATATAGAGTTGTTAAGTGTGATGTCACTTCCTGGTCCATCATCTGATTGAAAACAATGGACATGTTTATAATTAACTTTTTTTTTTTTTTAGCAACAACACATCTCACAATATAACGAGAATGAAGTTGTTTAAAGCTAACGTGGTCATAAGCATGGATCAATGGTTATACCTGTGACGGAAAGTGTGCGAGGGAGGCTGAGGTACAGAAGCTAGACTAGGCTAAGCTAGCGTTAGCAGTGAGCAGCAATGAAATATACACACTGGTAATCCTATGTTATGGTATATTATTACTATTTACATTTTTTTAAATTTACATATTTGATACAATTTGTGGTTAAACATGTTTTTTTTAAAAGTAATTTTCTCTTGCTTAATTAATAAAGAAGACAAACAAAGCTACAAGATGAGAAGTTTCTAATTGGACCCGGAAATGACGTCATCACTTAACAGCTCCATAGTCAACAAAACAGTAAAGACGAGTGTTGTGATGTCATCTGAAACCCAGCAATAGCAGGATCAAACCAAAGTTATGGGTAACATTTATTTATATTCAACAAAAAAGAACAAATGATAAAAATAATAATAATTTAAAAAAAAAAAACGTTATACGTTTAAATGGAACTGAGCTGTCCATGAGTCCTCCAGCAAAAGTGCTACAATACTGCCATCTAGTGGTTCTTCTGCAGTATGCAATTAATAAATAGTGCTGAAACGGAAACAAAGATGGTCTCGGTGGGTAAGATTATAATGTCTTGCCCACAATTGTGAGATGATTAAAATAGCGCTGTATGTCATTCCTCTAAATGCGGACTTATATTTGTAGTCTAAATGCAGAGTTGAATTTAAAATAGCCTTTGTATAATACTTTTATTTTAAGTTTAATATGTTTGCGTTTGTTTTTATCCCTGATTTGAAAAGGGCCGCGCTTTCTAGTCTTGCTCTGGTGGAAATTAGGCTCTTTTAATATTTGCAACTGATTTTTTTCTGACAAAGTTATTCACAGATGACTCTTGAAGTATCTGTAATTGACAGAAGTAATTTATCTGTGTACAATGCAAACAACGACTACTTTTCTTGAGACTTATAGTGGACCAACAGACATGTGGGGCAAGTTGTCTGCTCACATCTAAAACAGGAACTATGACCTATTTTCTGGTCTTTTCTCCTCGTTTCTGTCGAGCCGAGAAGACGGGACAATGTTCGATGGGAAGGGGAGGAGCACGCACGAGGCACAGTCATAACGCCGTAGTGTCGCTCAGGGCTCTGATTGGACAGAATCACAGAAGGGGCGGGAAGTTTCCAGAAGGAGCCAGAAGAAGGCGGGAACAGAATAAATACAGAGCGAGAAAGGGAGGAGACGATCAGAACATAAAAGCTGCAAAAGGAGCGACACAAGAGAAGAACTACAGAGAACTGCAGAGAGCACGAGACTCTACTGAGATACACAGCATTGACAGAAGAACACCAAGACTACAGACCTTTTGGTAACGCTCATCTCTTTGATTGAACTGTAAGTAACTACACTGTTTTGTTTTTTTGTTTTTTTTTCATAGAACATTTGAAGACCTGGGAGAAATTTTTCACACCTGATGAGATCCATTATTTACATAGATTTCTAGTAGTCATTATGACTATGTGTAAAATAGTCTAAAAGTAGTCTTAGTACGAGTAGTAGTACTTTTGGAAAGTAAAATAAATTAATGTATGACAGGTAGCCTACGCTTTAACAATTAATAGTTGTAGTTACACAAGTGATGAAAAAAGTCCAAATTAACAAATTTTGCATATTTATTGTTTTTCAGGAGACCAATACAGAGCCAAGATGTCTGCAAAAGGAGTGGCTGTTGGCATTGACCTGGGCACCACATACTCATGTGTGGGAGTCTTCCAACATGGAAAGGTGGAAATCATCGCCAATGACCAGGGCAACAGGACCACCCCCAGCTATGTGGCCTTCACCGACACTGAGCGCCTCATCGGTGATGCTGCCAAGAACCAGGTGGCCCTCAACCCCAACAACACAGTGTTTGACGCCAAGAGGCTGATCGGCCGCAGGTTCGATGACACCACCGTGCAGGCCGACATGAAGCACTGGCCCTTCAATGTGGTGAGTGACGGAGGCAAGCCCAAGATCAGAGTGGAGTACAAGGGAGAAGACAAGACCTTCAGCCCTGAGGAGATCTCCTCCATGGTTCTGGTGAAGATGAAGGAAGTTGCAGAGGCCTACTTGGGCCAGAAAGTGTCCAACGCAGTAATCACAGTCCCGGCCTACTTCAACAACTCTCAGAGACAAGCCACTAAAGACGCAGGTGTGATCGCTGGCCTCAATGTCCTGAGAATCATCAACGAGCCCACAGCCGCCGCCATTGCCTATGGCCTGGACAAAGGCCGCTCTGGGGAGCGTAACGTCCTCATCTTTGACTTGGGAGGAGGCACCTTTGACGTGTCCATCCTCAGCATCGATGACGGTGTCTTTGAGGTCAAGGCCACGGCCGGAGACACACATCTGGGAGGAGAGGACTTTGACAACCGCATGGTCAACCACTTTGTGGAGGAGTTCAAGAGGAAACACAAGAAGGACATTAGCCAGAACAAGAGAGCCCTGAGGAGGCTGCGCACAGCCTGCGAGAGGGCCAAGAGGACCCTGTCCTCCAGCTCTCAGGCCAGCATCGAGATCGACTCTCTGTTTGAGGGACAAGACTTCTACACCTCTATCACCAGAGCACGCTTTGAGGAGCTGTGCTCAGACCTGTTCAGGGGAACACTGGAGCCTGTGGAGAAGGCCCTGAGGGATGCCAAGATGGACAAAGGACAGATCCATGACGTTGTCCTAGTGGGAGGCTCCACCAGGATCCCTAAAGTCCAGAAACTCCTGCAGGACTTCTTCAACGGCCGTGACCTGAACAAGAGCATCAACCCAGACGAAGCGGTGGCATATGGTGCGGCTGTCCAGGCTGCCATTCTCTCCGGGGACACCTCTGAGAAGGTTCAGGACCTGCTGCTTCTGGATGTGGCTCCTCTGTCTCTCGGCATCGAGACAGCCGGAGGAGTCATGACCGCTCTCATCAAACGCAACACCACCATCCCTACCAAGCAGACTCAGACCTTCAGCACCTACTCTGACAACCAGCCCGGAGTCCTCATCCAGGTGTACGAAGGGGAGCGTGCCATGACTAAGGACAACAATCTGCTGGGTCGCTTTGAGTTGACGGGCATCCCCCCTGCCCCCCGAGGCGTCCCTCAAATCGAAGTGACATTTGACATTGATGCCAATGGTATCCTGAATGTGTCGGCCGTGGACAAGAGCACCGGCAAAGAGAACAAGATCACCATCACAAACGACAAGGGCCGACTCAGCAAAGAGGAGATCGAGAAGATGGTGCAGGACGCTGAGAAGTTCAAAGCTGAGGATGAAGTCCAGAGGAACAGGGTCAGTGCCAAGAACGCTCTAGAGGCCTATGTGTTCACTGTGAAAAACAGCATCCAGGATGAGGCAGTGAGCAGCAAACTGAGCCAGGACGATCGCAAGAAGCTGCTAGACAAGTGTGATGAGACCATGAGCTGGCTGGACAGTAACCAGCTGGCTGAGGTGGAGGAGTACCAGCACAAGCAGAAGGAGCTGGAGAAAGTGTGTAACCCCATCATCAGTAAGCTCTACCAAGGAGCCCCACCCACAAGCACCTGCAGAGAGGAGGCCCGCGGAGGCTCTCAGGGGCCCACCATCGAAGAGGTGGACTAAAGCAATCAGACCTGAGCACTGGGACTGAAATATACTGTGGACTGTTAAAAGACTATTTATTACTATGTACTTTAGAGTATAATGTTTTATAATAAGCTACATGTAAATACTTGTGCACTTTATCTTTCTGCCACAAACTAAGATAATTTGTAATGTATAGAGCAACGATACACATTGTACTTGTATGGTACACATTTTCATATTTAATACGATTATTATTTGTTGGAATGTTTTTAAGTGAAATTTGAAATGGATTTTGTAATAAACATAATTAAAAAGAAAACATCTAGGTTTGCCTTCACATTGTTTTGCCCAAACATTTACTAAAACACAATTTACACAGTATCATCTTGAATATTCCCCCACCTACATTAACAAAGCAAAGTGTTCATTCACACAATGCAGTAAATAAACAGAGATGGAGAAAATACCAGACTGACCAGTCTAAAGATAATGTTATATAAAAAACAGATTTAAAAGTACTATATAGGTGTGCTTTTTAAAAAAATATTTTAACACTAGGAAACTGCAATATTTCCTGTAAAGAATGATACAGTAAAGATAGGATGAGAACTCTATTGCCGATTATTTAAAGACTCCTCAGCTCAGGTTGGAGGAGACCTATGGCCTATCTTGACACAAAAGGATTTAAACTCCAAGGAATCTGAATACAATGTAGTCATGAAAAATATACATTAAAATTTATCAAGAAAGTCATTTGTGCCACAATGCAGTGAACGAACATGCTGCCGAATCATACTTGTATCACTGATTGAGAAAAGAAAATTGGACAATGAATAAGTACAGAGCAGGAAGCATTTAGCAGTGGAGGTTAAGACGGAGTAGGCTGGAGCAATGATGTTTTGAATATATGAGGATAGAGATTACTTAAACTTGCATGAATCACTCCAAATACAACTTCGAGAGTGTAAATGAGAAGGGGAAACAACATGGTCTAACGTGGTTAAAACATCTAAAAAGTTGATTTTGCTTAACAGGTTCACTTTAATGCTTTGCCTGGAATCTATCACTTCTCATCTACCTTTGTTGTGAAAACCAGGTGATGGTACAAGACCAGGTTACAAGTTAGATGACGAGGAGGCACAAATATGACCACATAACCCCTGTTCTCCATTCACTTCACTGGCTGCCTATCCAGTCTAGGATACACTTCAAAATCTGCCTCCTCACCTACCAGTGCATCCATGGAACTGCCTCTGCCTATCTCACAGAGCTCTTCACCCCACATACGACCTCACACAATCTCCGCTCATCCACCACTCACTGCCTCCACCAGCCTAGGACCAGACTCTCCACTATGGGAGACAGGGCCTTTCAGGCTGCTGCCCCTCAATTGTGGAATGCCCTTCCAGAGTCTCTGAGGGCACCACAAAGTGTCGAGGCCTTTAAAAAAGGCCTTAAGACATTCTTTTTTAAAAAGTCTTATCAAGTTTTATGACTTTTAACTGTTATTACTACTGCTATTAATTATTTAATGTTTGCAAATGTAAATTGTAATGTCTTTTTATATGCTTATTACCTTTTCTGATTTATAATGTTTTTATGTTTCTTCTGTGTCTGTAGCACTCTGAGATTTCTCTGAAATGTAAAGTGCAATACAAATAAAATGTATCATTATTATTATTATTATTATTATTATTATTATTATTATTATTATTATTATTATTATTATTATTATTATTATTAGATCTGCAGAGAGATGAGCCCACTCACAAATGCATGTTTTTCGAGGTATTTTGAGCAACAAACACACGTAGCCTAAATGCAAAGAACAAATTAATGCAATACTGAGGAACATTTCAGGCAAAGCAAAAACATATCCACAGAGACAAGCAGGTGGCTGAACCCCATCACAAAATGCAGTGTACCTTTAATAAAGTAATGTCGCCATCTAGTGGTTGTTTAGAAGTAGGACAGAAAGCAAAAAGTGTTATAGCATAATGCAATCAATTTGGACTCTATAATCAGCAAAGCTACTTTATATTTCATGATGCCTATTGCCTATTAGAGTTTATTTCTATTTATTTACTTATGAAGCAATGCAACTAAATGTCTCGTGTTAAAAGTGTACAGGGCTAAACAAACTCCATGAAAGCTGTCTGAAAGTGCATAATTAAAAACACACACATGTATGATCCTATTCTTTCTTCCAGTCTAGATATGTGCCATCAGAAATCTACATGTTTTGACGTGTACATAGCCTAAACAAGGGTTTTGTCTGGGTAATATTTTAACAAAGTTTAAGATCTGAATGAGTCTAAGATAAAGATATTTTTTTCTTTTTTAGATTAAAAGTTTTAAAATGTTTATTTTCAATTAGGGGTGGGCAATGCGGACAAAAAAACCCCTAATATCTCGATTTTTTAAAAAGTTATTTATTTATTTATTTATTTTTTTTTTTTTTTTGCATTATCTCACGATATTCAACAATATTTTAACAATGGATCAGGAATGTGCTAAATGTGAGTGTAAAAGTCTTGAGTATTGAACAAAACATGAATGGAAAATAAAATTAACTAAAGCGCAGAAGTATCACTCTGTACTTTTGTTTGGGAGATTACCTCGATGTTTCTTCCCATTTCATTTTTACTCAGCTTTTTAGTGTATTTTTTTATTGTTTCATTTACAGATGATATACTCGATATTTTAATTTTGCATATCGTTAGAACAGTTGCAATATCATATCCATTTTTCTATATACTACCCACCCCTTTTTTTAATACAATTCAATTCTTATCAATAGAATAATCACAAAAAGAACAAAATAGGCCTAGCATATTAATAGCAAAATCATTCTGAAACGGCTTAAGTAAGACAGTATAGTTTTAGTCTATTGCATAAGGCGTCAATGAATCCTCTGAAAACCCCTCAACAGTAAATATGACATATTTTGTAGGGTTTTCTCCACGTTTCTATCGGAGTCTAGAAAACAGCAGAATGTTTGAGGGAGGGGCGCGCAGACGGTAACGTGCCATGACGTCACCACGCTGTACTGTCGCTCAACGCTCTGATTGGACAGAATCACAGAAGGGGCGGGAGGTTTCCAGAAAGAGCCAGAAGAAGGCGGGAAGAGTATAAATACAGAGCGAGGCAGGAGAGGAGACGATTCAAACAGAAGAGCTGCGTAAGAAGCGACATACAGAGAGCCACAGAGAGCCACAGAGAGCCACAGAGAGCCACAGAGAGCCACAGAGAGCCACAGAGAGCCACAGAGAGCCACAGAGAGCCACAGCAAACTACAGAGAACTACAGAGAGCCACAGCGAACTACAGAGAGCACGAGACTCTACAGAGATACAGAGCAGTGAAAGAAGAACACTGGGACTACAGACTTATTCATAACTTTCATCTCTTTGATTGAACTGTAAGTAACTACACTACTTTCTAGACAATATTTGAAGACTGTCAATTTTTAAAATCATTGTATTTGAGAAGTATTATTTATGTTTAGTCAGTATAAACATATTGAAATTATTTTAATATTTATCTTTAGAATAAATATTCAATGTAAAATGATAAGTAGTCTAGTTATTATAACAGTTGTAATTACACTTATAGTTACTATAAATTACTTCAAATTAACATTTTTTTTAAAATTGTTTTTCAGGAGACCAATACAGAACCAAGATGTCTGCAAAAGGAGTGGCTGTTGGCATTGACCTGGGCACCACATACTCATGTGTGGGAGTCTTCCAGCATGGAAAGGTGGAAATCATCGCCAATGACCAGGGCAACAGGACCACCCCCAGCTATGTGGCCTTCACCGACACTGAGCGCCTCATCGGTGATGCTGCCAAGAACCAGGTGGCCCTCAACCCCAACAACACAGTGTTTGACGCCAAGAGGCTGATCGGCCGCAGGTTCGATGACACCACCGTGCAGGCCGACATGAAGCACTGGCCCTTCAATGTGGTGAGTGACGGAGGCAAGCCCAAAATCAGAGTGGAGTACAAGGGAGAAGACAAGACCTTCAGCCCTGAGGAGATCTCCTCCATGGTTCTGGTGAAGATGAAGGAAGTGGCAGAGGCCTACTTAGGCCAGAAAGTGTCCAACGCAGTAATCACAGTCCCGGCCTACTTCAACGACTCTCAGAGACAAGCCACTAAAGACGCAGGTGTGATCGCTGGCCTCAATGTCCTGAGAATCATCAACGAGCCCACAGCCGCCGCCATTGCCTATGGCCTGGACAAAGGCCGCTCCGGGGAGCGTAACGTCCTCATCTTTGACTTGGGAGGAGGCACCTTTGACGTATCCATCCTCAGCATCGATGACGGTGTCTTTGAGGTCAAGGCCACGGCCGGAGACACACATCTGGGAGGAGAGGACTTTGACAACTGCATGGTCAACCACTTTGTGGAGGAGTTCAAGAGGAAACACAAGAAGGACATTAGCCAGAACAAGAGAGCCCTGAGGAGGCTGCGCACAGCCTGCGAGAGGGCCAAGAGGACCCTGTCCTCCAGCTCTCAGGCCAGCATCGAGATCGACTCTCTGTTTGAGGGACAAGACTTCTACACCTCTATCACCAGAGCACGCTTTGAGGAGCTGTGCTCAGACCTGTTCAGGGGAACACTGGAGCCTGTGGAGAAGGCCCTGAGGGATGCCAAGATGGACAAAGGACAGATCCATGACGTTGTCCTAGTGGGAGGCTCCACCAGGATCCCTAAAGTCCAGAAACTCCTGCAGGACTTCTTCAACGGCCGTGACCTGAACAAGAGCATCAACCCAGACGAAGCGGTGGCATATGGTGCGGCTGTCCAGGCTGCCATTCTCTCCGGGGACACCTCTGAGAAGGTTCAGGACCTGCTGCTTCTGGATGTGGCTTCTCTGTCCCTCGGCATCGAGACAGCCGGAGGAGTCATGACCGCTCTCATCAAACGCAACACCACCATCCCTACCAAGCAGACTCAGACCTTCAGCACCTACTCTGACAACCAGCCCGGAGTCCTCATCCAGGTGTACGAAGGGGAGCGTGCCATGACTAAGGACAACAATCTGCTGGGTCGCTTTGAGTTGACGGGCATCCCCCCTGCCCCCCGAGGCGTCCCTCAAATCGAAGTGACATTTGACATTGATGCCAATGGTATCCTGAATGTGTCGGCCGTGGACAAGAGCACCGGCAAAGAGAACAAGATCACCATCACAAACGACAAGGGCCGACTCAGCAAAGAGGAGATTGAGAAGATGGTGCAGGACGCTGAGAAGTTCAAAGCTGAGGATGAAGTCCAGAGGAACAGGGTCAGTGCCAAGAACGCTCTAGAGGCCTATGTGTTCACTGTGAAAAACAGCATCCAGGATGAGGCAGTGAGCAGCAAACTGAGCCAGGACGATCGCAAGAAGCTGCTAGACAAGTGTGATGAGACCATGAGCTGGCTGGACAGTAACCAGCTGGCTGAGGTGGAGGAGTACCAGCACAAGCAGAAGGAGCTGGAGAAAGTGTGTAACCCCATCATCAGTAAGCTCTACCAAGGAGCCCCACCCACAAGCACCTGCAGAGAGGAGGCCCGCGGAGGCTCTCAGGGGCCCACCATCGAAGAGGTGGACTAAAACAGCCAGACCTGAACTCTGGGACTGAAATATACTGTGGACTGTTAAAAGACAAGTTATTACAATGTACTGTAACTGTTTTGCTACTAAGTAGTATGTTTTAATATTACCACAGTTGTAAATATTCCATTTTCACTGGTTCACTTTAATCAGTTAATAGGGAAGATCTCAGTTTTTCACATTTTGGTGCAAGGTAAATGTTTTTTAATAAGATGTTATTCATTGTAAGTATTGCAATGCTGGACTTTGCAATAAACATGATAAATGATATAGACTGTCTACTGTGTATTGATTAGCCAAACACTAATAAAAATGTGATTCATAAATAATAGCAGCACATAGTCTAGTAGATTATCTAAGTCCCTCTTGTAGCTATAGATATGTATTTTTTTACAAGGCTAAAATTAGGCCATTCATGACATGAACCCTGCTTATTTCTGCCTTTATTAGATAGGTGAGTGCTGAAAATTCTAGACACCCAATATCAGTCAGACCCATTTCTACAAAATAGAAACAATATTTTTAAACAGAAAATAACCTGAATAAGTGCAGTTGAGTAGAAAGTAGAAGATTTATCATAGTCATAATAGCAGTGCCTTGAAGAATTTGTCAGATTTTTCTTTTGAACAAAAAAAAATCAATTAAAGAAATGTCTTCAGCATCACTGGTTTCAAACTCTAGATATATGACTGTTATGTTTTTGATATTAAACTGCTAATGTATTGAATTATTCTATAGGTCTATGTATTGATCTTGAAATATATTCACAATAAAACAAGATGTTGGCATAAATCAATTTATGTACTTGATACGTGAGAATTGGTCACCTAGGCATCAAAGTCACATGTTGCCAATAGGTGGCATCAAAGCACTAAGAATAAAATGTAGATCCAAACTGCAGATACTAGTACTGGAAGTTAACACGGAGTAGGCTGGAGCAATGCCGTTTTGAATACATGAGGATAGAGATTACTTAAACTTGTAGTAGTAGAACTGAATCACACTCCAACTAAGTCCAGGTCAGTGTAAAATGACTTGTGTTTGTTTAGTTTTGTCTTTATTTGAAGGGACAGTGTACAGAGACATTAAGATCATAAAAACAGAGATGTTCCACACCAGATTAGAGCTAAACAGTGAGTTTCCATCTGCAGTCCCTGATTTACACAAATCAATGATACATTGCAGTTACATTGAGTCAAAAGTAAAAGCAGTTCACACTGTCCACTCTCTGAGCCACACACACAGTATCACATTTTAAAGTGAAGCATGAGCGATTTACAAACCCAGGAGTTTCTCTTATAACAGACACATTAACCACTTGCACAGTTCACTGTTACGTCAGTCCATAGATACAAAAACACAATACTTTTACTTGTCTCCTGTTATTGACTCACTACTTTAATTCCTCTCAGTTTTGAAGAATCACAGGTGTGAGGCTAAAAGAGGAGAAAATGTTTTTACATCAGATTTGAAACACATGACTTGCCCCAGTCAATTTTCTCTATGTGCAGAAGAATGAAGAAAAGCTGCTTTTTCATATCATGAATGAGTCAGAGAAGTCTCTCCTCAGATCCACCACAGACACAGAGTCACCTTCCCTCCACACCCCAAACCCAGAAAATAGAGGCTCAGTGAAGGAGGAGCTGAAGGTGTGGAGGTGGAATAGTTCTCCATCAGAGCGGACCTCATAGAAGGACAGAGATCCAGCCTCAGAGTCCAGGAACACAGACACTCGTCTTGAGAAACAGGGGGAGGAGGAGGGGAGGTCTGTGTGTCTGTTGTTGTGATAGAAATAGTAACGTTCACTAAAGATCCTCAGCCTCCAGGACTGATCATTGCCTCCAAACCAACACTCCTCTCTCTCTCCTCTCCGTCTGATTCCTCTGTAACTCACTGATATATCAACCACCACTCCACTCCACTGCACCTCCCAGTAACAGCGCCCCCTCAGGCCAGTGGAGCTCAGGACCTGATAGTAGCCTGTAAATCTGTCCTCATGATCTGGATACTGCTGCTCCTCTCTCACACAGGTCACTGTCCGTTTGTCCTCAGACAGTTTGAGTTTTCTGTGAGCTGTGTTTGGATCCAGAGAAAACTCACAGGAATCTGAGGACACAAACACGCCACATCACTTCTTGTTCCTTGAAATCAGAAAAGTTGTATTTTCTTTACATTTTAAGCTGTAATAATGCATATGAAAAGCTATAGAGCAACTAGATGTTACGCAATTCCACCAAACACCACCTAACTCCACACTGGTGTAAAGGAGAATGAACAAAGTTTATTGGAGTTTCAGAGATTGTGGCCAGGGCCTTACATTTACAAATCTCCAGATTAATGAGAGAAGTGTATTTTTCCAACTAAATGGGCAGTATTTTTCTATTGCAGGCCACAATGGTTCCCTCTTGTTCTCTGTCACAGACCTGGGTGTCTGTTTGGATCCTGACCTGGTTTGGTCCAGGACTCTCTTGAACCTCAGAGACTGGCCTCCAGCTGGTGCCCACAGTTAGTTTATGTTTTTATTTGCTTGTATTGTGCTTTTATTGTCTTTCTTATTCTGTAAAGCACTTTGAATTATGTTGTGTACCACGTGAAACACAGTTTGAATAATTGGCTGCTGAGAAATGTCAACTGTAGAAAAACAGTTAAATCAATGATTTCCAGATGTTTATGACATTGACACAAATTATTTATAATTTGTGGTCTGTAAACCATCTGCACATTAGTTAGAGCAGAGTTTTCAACCCTTTTCAGTCGTGACCCACATAATAACAACCAACGGTGTTTGTGACCCCCAAACATAAAGAAAAATGTGTCCCTGCAAAATGGTAAAGTGGCCTAATGTCTAATGTTTAATGACTCACACTTCCTCAGACCTGGGACCATCCACTGTTCTCCAGCAGAATCCAACCTGAAACACACAAGTCCAGTTCAGACCAGACCAGAGACCAAGACCTGGACCAAGCATGGATCAGAGACCCACTGAACCAGGACCCACACCTGAGAGACTGCAGGGGGCAGTGGGGGTCATCCCGTAGAGAGGCCAGGACCTCAGCTGAGGGTCCGGGATGGTTGTAGCTCAGGTCTAACTCTCTGAGATGGGAGGAGGTGGAGCTCAGAGCTGAGGCCAGAGAAGCCCCGCCCCTCTCTGAGACCAGACATCCAGACAACCTAAAGATACACAGTATTACACTCATGTGGACACAAGGAGGCAGCATTACATTCATGTGGACATACTCAGGCAGTGTATCATGGGAGTGTCTCACCTGAGCGCCTCTAGCGCCTTGAGTCCTGGAGGTCGTTGTGACTGAGATCCAGGTGTGTGAGACTGGAGGAGCTGAGGACTGAGGACTGAGGCCAGAGGACCACAGATGTGAGGGGACAGGCCACAGCATTGAAGACTAAGAAGACAGAGGGACATTAGAGATTACAACAGACCTTCTCAAAGTGTGCAGCACTCCTGTTTGGGGGGAGCATGAGATGTTAGGGAAATGTGCGCACGTTATGCTTAATTGGTGGCAAACACCCAGTGTCAACTCAGGGTTACTCTCTATGAGAGCAATGGAGGAGTGGAGCAGCCTGCCTCTGTCCCCTGATCCAGGGGCATCGGACTGGGGGGTTAAAGGGTACTGTTTACCAAGGGGCCCTTCACAAAGTCTCTAATAGGCATTTTTCATTAGACGACATGTAGTGCAGGCCCACCAAGACAATTTGTACCCAGGGCCCACACTTTGCTGTTACACCCCTGCCGTGATTTCACACACTGCCTCAGGTTTAGGATGAGCCTTGGCTTTGGCCACTGCACTGTGAGCTCTTTCCCTCTTCCTCCTTTCCTGCAGATCAGCCCCTCTGCACTTTGACCTTGGAGACACTCAGTCTGAGAAAGCCTATTTTACATGTTACAAAGTGGCTTAAGTATAACAAAGTCAATGTTTTGGCGTGGCCATCACTAAACCCTAATCTTAATCTATGTGCAAGCAAGGAGACCAACAAACTTGACTCAGTTACACCAGTTCAGTCAGAATGGGCCATATTCCTGCCAACTATTAAGAAGCTTATGGAGCCATACAGTTTAAAGGCAATGGCTCCAAATACTAATCAAATGTATGTAAACTTCTGACTTCTGAAAGTAATGAAAAATTCTAGTCTAAAATTATTCTCTCATTATTCTGGCATTTAGCAAATTTTGGTAATCCTACTTAACCTAAAACAGGAAAAGTTCATTCTGATTTCATGTCAGACAGTGAGAACAAAAAAGCCTATGTGTCTTTTTATATAAACATATGTAAATGTCTGATTTCAATTTTATATAGTGCAAACTTTTTAAGTTTTACTTATTTGTACTACAACTTCATCCCAACACCTCCTATGTGGCATTTTTAACTTAAAAAAATCTATTATTACTGATGTAATTTGTTCCTACCAAAATCCAATTTAAGATTTCTACAGTCTGAGGAGAGAGGGACATTAGAGATGTGAGATTAATGTTTCATGTAACATGATATTATTATACTTGATATATTATACTTTGACCTGTATGTTTTTGTGGGTGCCAGTGTGGCACGATGATGTCATAATGTACTTGGAACATACATGGACGTGGAAGTGCTATGTGCATTTTTGTACCAAGACGTGCAAGACGTGTGTTTCTTAAGAAAGACCAGATCAGCATGCTGACTTTGTCTTCAGTGAACCCAGATAACATGTACATGTCTGTATATTCCAAGCTAATCATTAAGAGAATGTGACGTGTGCTACTAGTATATAGAGCCCACTCTGGAGATGTAAAATTAGGAGAGAGGAGATCATGGTGTTGAATCAGTTTAAATCATGCCTCTGCCGAAATAAAGAACCTGGTTTATGGATCTACTTGAGCCTACTGGATTTTTGTTTGTGGTGTGCCTCCGGGAAAAGCTGACAGAGACTAGAACCATGACAAAAGAGTTTAAATACAGTCTGGACTCACAGGGCTTTGGTGGAGGCTTTGACCACTGGCAGAAGATTCAGGAGAGCTGTCTCTGAGCGTTGGTATTTCTTCAGGTCAAACTCCTCCAGGTCTGAGTCTGAGGACAGTAACAGGAAGGACAGACTGTGCTCGTTCAGCTCGTTCAGACAGTGGAGCAGGTTCAGGCTTCTCTCTGCAGACAGACCCTTTTCATTCAGCTTCTGTTTGATGTATTTTACTGTCTTCTGATTGGTCCAGTCACTTTCTGTTTGAGTCAGCAGACCCTGCAGCAGGCTCTGATTGGTCGGCAGAGACAGCCCCAGGAGGAAGCACAGGAACAGGTCCAGGTGTCCGTTTGGACTCTGTAAGGCCTGGTCCACAGCAGAGCAGTGCAGAAAACTCAGTTCAGTCTTGTTTTTGAACAATCGAGCAAAAAAAGAAGTTTGTTGGACCTCCAGCAGGTTGACTCCAGACACTGTGAACGTCTGATGGACGTGAAGAGCAGCCAGAAACTCCTGCACACTCAGATGGATGAAGCAGTAGACCTTGTCCTGGTACAGGCCTGGCTCCTCTCTAAAGACCTGTGTGAACACTCCGGAGTACACTGAGGCCACTGCAGCGTCCAGCCCACACTCGCTCAGGTCACACTCGTAGAAGATCAGGTTTCCTTTCTGCAGCTGCTCAAAGTTTTCCCAGAGACCGCACCATCTCCCTGGTCTCTGGAGTCCAGTGAACGTCCACCCCTGATCCCTGGTGATACTTGATGTTCTGGACTTTGGCCTGAACCACCAGGAAGTGGATGTACATCTGTGTGAGAGTCCAGGGCAGCTCTGGTTCCTGTGTCTGTTCCAGAAGCTTCTGTATAACTGTGGAGAGGATCCAGCAGAAGAGCAGGATGTGGCTCATGATGTGGAGGCTGCGGATGCTCTTGATGTGGGAGATGACGGCTGTGACCTGGTCTCTGAACCTCTTCCTGAAGTACTGCTCCTTCTTTGAGTCAGTGAACCCTCGCACCTCTGTCACCATGAAGACGAACTCAGCAGGGATCTGATTGGCTGCAGCGGGGCGTGTGGTTATCCAGAGGTGAGCGGAGGGAAGCAGGCTCCCCCTGATGAGGTTCACCAGCAGCACATGCACTGAGGTGGACTCTGTGGGGTTGGTCAGTACTGGGGTTCGGCTGAAGTCCAGAGGAAGTCTGCACTCGTCCAGACCGTCAAAGATGAAAAGCAATTGAAGCTGTTGGAAGCTGAAGAGACCTTTGGATAGACTGAAGAAGTGGTGCAGCAGACCCACCAGACTGAACTGTGTGTCTCTGAGCACATTGAGCTCTCTGAAAGTGAACGGAAACAGCAGCTGGAGGTCCTGGTTGGCTCTGCCTTCAGTCCAGTCCAGACAGAACTTCTGAGTCAGCACTGTTTTCCCTACGCCGGCCACGCCCTTTGTTAGCACCGCTCTGATTGGCTCTGGTGAATGTGGGCGGGCTTTAAAGAGGTCTTCACATGTGATGGTGGTCTCTGGAGAAGCCGGTCTCCTGGATGCAGTCTCCATGTGTCTGACCTCATGTTCCTGGTTGACCTCTGAGGCTCCGCCCTCTGTGATGTAGAGCTCTGTGTAGATCTGGGTCAGGGGGGTGGAGTCTCCTGCTTTAGCCACGCCCTCAAACACTCGGCTGAACCTCTGCTGCAGATGCCTCTTCAGTTTATCTCTACAAACTCCAACAGTGTTTCCTGAATAAAAACACAAACAACTGTCAACTCAACCTACTTCTGGTTTGTGAAAAAAACTTCTTCACAAGAATGTCATGAAATAAATTATTCATTTTTAATAGTACATTTAAAGTAGTATCAGTGAATGGCAGTTAGTGAGATGTAAACACTCTTAATTCTATGTTATGGTAGATTATTCCTACATTATTTACATATTTGATACAATTTGTAGTTCAAAAAACACAAACTGTTTTATTTTTGAAAGGTAATTGTCTCTTGTTTGATGAAAATCCAAGATACAAATTCAATCCAGAAGTGACAGCTGTTTCTCAGATGAATAAATCATCCACCTAATGTACCAGGGTCAAAGTACTTTCTGTGAGCCTAAAACATCTGTAGACTTTTGTTACTGTGAAGTCAAGTCTGGTGTGGTCTGTTCCTCAGATGGACAGAAACAGAGTTCTTACTGTCCTGTAGGCGCTGAGCCAGCTGCTCCTGGTCCATCCTCCTCAGGAAGTCCAGGGTGATGTTCAGAACCGCCTCTCTGCTGCTCTGCTCCTCCTCCTCACTCTCAGAGCATTCTGGGTAATCTGAGGCCAGGAGCCCATGGAGCCTCTGCAGCTGCTCTTTGACAAAAGTCAGGACGTCCTCCTCCAGACGCTGGAACAGAACAATAAGAGAAGAGATTTAGTCAAAGAGAGTACCTGACGAGCACCTCAGAGAACCCCACACATGCTCCACTTGTGTGGTACTCACCCTGAATATGGCGTCCAGCTGCTCCTTTGTGCCTGGCTCCCTGTCAAACAATAAATTCATCATCATTTATTTATTCCAGACTCATGGTCCATAAATGAACACAATAAGAGACAACAGTAAAACAGGGTTATAAAAGACAGTCAGTGTTTCCATAAAGAGCAGTGGTTCTGCACAGCAGTAAACCTGGGACTCACCAGCATCATCACCACAGAGTTCAGACACTCATTTAGACCACACATGAATTTATACATCAGGTTTGTCATGAGAGACTGAACTGAAAGGTTTTAAGAAGACTCCCGCACAGTACCTCACTCTTGGTTTAACGTTTCAGTCCAGTGAGATGTTATTGTGATTGGTTGAAGACTCTTAAGGGGGCAGTCTCTTAACTTACATAAGAGGAGCAGAAGGAGTTGACCCCAAAACTGAGGAAAGTCAGAGGGACCAAAACGTTGTATTAATAAAAGTGACCCAAGAGTGAGACAGGGTGTGGGAGTCTTCTTAAACCCTTTCAGTCAGGTGCCTCTCCTCCGTCGCACCTGTCGCTCGGTCAGGTGTGCAGAGTCTACACAGAAACGTTGTCATGAGAGCCTGAAAAGTGTTGACACGAGCCTGACAGAACAGGAGACTGGTACTTCAGTGCCATCATGTACTCTGTGGTCTGCTGGGGCAGCAGAATGTGTGTGAGGGACGCTACTAGACTCAATAAGATCATCAAGAAGGTCGGCCGTGTGTCGGACAGGAGGGTGTTGGCCAAAATCAGGACTATTCTGGACTGTCCCTCCCACCCACTCCACAATGTGCTGGTCAGCTACAAGAGCTTGTTCAGCCATAGACTGTTACTGTCATGCTGCTCCACAAAGAGACAACCCTAACCCCATGAACCCAAACCCCAAACCCCTTACTGCTGCTCCACTGACACAGGACATCATTCCTGTCTGTGTCACCATCAAACTGCTGAACTCTGAAGTCTCACTATACAATGAATGAATGAAGTTTATTTGAGCAGGTACAAGAAAGAAAGTAAGCGATCACAAACGATCACATTTATCATATAAGATTTGCTAAGCAGAAGTAGATACTTATATTAGCTTACCCCCCAACTTTATCTACAACAAAAGCAACACAGCAGTTGATTACTGACAGAAGCATAAAAAATAAAAAAAACCCATAATAATAATACGTATGAAAATTCCCCATACCAACAATAGATGCACCAGATGCTTGTACCGTTTCTTAATTCACCTTGTGTTATGTGTATGTGTCAATCTTAATTCATGCACATGCCCATACACACCCCGTGTGCGAGGGCATGTGCATGCATGTGTTATGTGTGCATGTCAGTCTTAATCCATACACGTGCCCATACACACCACGCGTGCATGTGCATGCATGTGTTATATGTACGTGTCTGTCTGTGCACATAGATACACACAGATTTGGCCCAGCCAGAATGAACATGATAATGCACTAGTAGTGTACGGTAACAGTAACAGAAACCTAATAAAAATTTACATTTCAGAACTTGTTACCAAACCATAGGTGAGTATTCATAGTTTTGATGATGATCCCTCTTCAGTGACATAGTTTTTACATACATTTACCTTGTACATTCTTTTAAAGTTTACTAATGACACACTGCATTTTAAGCTTTCATCTAGTTCATTCCATAGGTCAACTCCACGTTGTGTAATGAACATACTTTTCAGAGTAGTACGAATGCACTGTTTCTTAAAGTTCATTTGACCCCTCAGATTATATGTATTATCTCTATTTAGGAACATGTGTTGGATATTATTTGGAAGAAGATTGTAACGTGCTTTGTACATATTTTGCAGAGTTTTAAATTTAACTATATCTTCAAAGTTCATTATTTTCAGCTTAAAAAACAGTGGATTCATATGTAACCAGCATTATTGCCTTTTTCTGAAGGATGGAGATATTATTCACATTTGTCTTATAAGTATTTCCCCATGCCTCAGTACAGTAATTACGATAAGGCAGTATTAATGTGCAATATAAAGTGCTTTTTTGTCCAACATACATTTGGATTTCTTCAAAACTGCTATAGATTTAGCTATTTTGTTTTTCACACTAGTAACCTGTGACTTCCAGCATAGTTTATGGTCAAGGATAACCCCAAGGAAATTATGTTCATCAGTTGTTTCATTATTTATGATCACTTTGAGTTCAGTGTCAATTGTTTTATTTCCTATAACCATAAATTGAGTTGTTTTGTTTTTTAAATTTAGCAACAATTTATTACAGTCAAACCATTGTTTTAATTTAGTCATTTCCCTGGAGACCTCTGACATCAACTGTTGCAGGTTTTTCCCAGAACACAAAATTGTAGCGCAAAAAGCACTAGTTTAAGTTTTTTTTTTAATGAAGCACAAATCATTCATATATAATAGGAAGAGAATTGGGTCAAGCACATAACCCTGAGGCACACCGCATGTGATGTGCCTCAAGGTGGACACGTGCTCTCCCATCTGAACAAACTGCTTTCTATTTAATAAATAAGATGTGAGCCATTGCAGTGCACAGCCCCTGATACTCTTTTTCTTCAATTTATTGATTAAGATAGAATGATTAATCATATCGAATGCCTTTTTAGGTCAATAAAAATTGCAAGGGCATATTTGATTTTTTCTATGCTATTGCTCACCTCCTCCGCCAAGTCGATCATTGCAAGTGCAGTGGAACGGTTTTCTCTAAAGCCATATTGGCTATCATGTAGTAGATTGTATTTATTTATGTAGTTATTAAGGCGGTCACAATAAAGTTTTTCGAGGATTTCTAATAGCTGAGGCAACAGCGAAATAGGCCTGTAATTACGAAAATAATGTTTGTCCCTTATTTTGAATATTGGCAATACTTTTGCAAATTTCATTTTTGATGGGAATTTACCAGTTATAAAAGATGAATTACATATGTGTTTTACAGGTTTGACTACTTCATGTATGACTTTTTTTTTTTATTAAACTCATATCCAAACCATCACAATCCTGTGATTTTTTGCTCTTAAACCATCCCACAACCTGGACGATCTCAGTCTCATTGACAGGGCTGAGGAAGAGGGAGCTGAGATTGGAGTTTTCATAGACTTACTGTATTTATGATCTGATATTTATGATCTGATATTTACCATTTAAAAACCCTGTAACATAAAGAATTACCTCTTGGGGGTGAATAAAAGTAATTCTGATTCTGTTTTGATTTTGAAATGCAGTTGAAAATTTTATAAAAATGAAATACATAATATACTGTAGTGCAGTAGTTTCACGTTGGTGATTTATTCAGGACAGTCCTGGTTCAGAACAGCTGATTCTGAGACCTCTGTACAATCTGTAGAAGACCCTGTGATCCTGTCTCACACTGAGAGTAGCTCCATTAAAACATAGGATCACTGTTTCCACTGATGAAGGATGAACAGCAGGTGACGCTGTCCTCAGAACATGTCCAGAGCTCTGGATTAAGAAGGTTTTACCTCTGGTCTTCAGGAGGAGCTTCTCTAAAGTCTGGAGGATAGGCTTTGGAGCGGTCACTTTTCAGAGACACAGAGCTGGGAGCAGGTTTAGGTCTGGGTTTAGACCCGGGGCCAGGTCCAGGTGACTCCATGTTGTAGGAGCTGGAATCAGAAGAAGAGTCCATTTGAACAAAACATACAGAGATGTGTCCTGTTTAGAAGCTCTGTTCTCCAGATGTGGAGTCACTGTGAAATGTGTCTATGGCTGTGTCTCAATTCGCCAAATGCACCCTTCAAGGGTCCTTACGAAGTACTCTTCAAAAGTGTAGTTTCAAGGTTCCGGTGGAGAATCTGCCCTCCTCAGTGTAGCCGCCATCTTGCTGAAGTGGGACAGGCCCACACCACGGACCGCACTTCCACCGCTGTCTTTGAGCGTACGATACGTACATTACGTATGTTATTTTTAATGATTTATTATTTAATAGAAAAAAAGTCAAGATGTCGTCGTCACAGCCGTTTCTTTCTGTTTAGATTGAATATCAATAGGCAAATATAACGTTCGAGGTGATTTTTTTTACTCAATTGTAGCTACTTCATAACTTTAACAAAATATACCTTGTGAAAACGTAATAAGAGAGACAGAGGTAACAATGTAATTTTTACATTCATAGTCTATAAACCAGAGAACACTGATTAGTTGTACATAAAGTGGGATATTGTAGTTTATGATTCGGTATTTGGGAAGGTTCAATTTGATCTGTGGCTAAACCACTTTAATACCAGTAGCGGGCGCTGTTTACCTTCTATGCCGTGCCAGTTTATTTCATTTTATTTTTGTAAGGTATTTTCTAGCAGTACAGCACTACATCAAACTTAGTAAATCAAGCTTGATTTACTAATGCGAAGATAAATGACACATGCCACCAGGGGGCGCACACCTATGAAATGCACCTGAACTCATGAAGATGTTGTGCAGACCTCCCACCCACACACACACCCACACCCCCAAACAAACACACACACACAGGGGGGACTATGGAAACTATGGAATTACTATTAACTAGTCACCTGGCAAATCCACACTAAATACCTTTGTATTTTTAAACAGGATATCGGTCTCTACCTGGCACCACTCCCTTGTTATGTCTCGAGCCAAACAGTAGGCTACTGTGCAATCAGATTTGTTTATTTTAGTGATGCTTGAAACAAAGTTGCTCATTGGTCACCTATCAATTTGAACACAAGGAAAATTCTCTCACCTCAAAGTTTAGTGTGTTGCTATGTGCAGTGGACACAAATGCTACAATAGTGACCTCTTAATCATGAAAACCAGGTACTGGAAGTTAATGTATTATTAGTTTGTAACTGTTCTATATATTTCACAAGAAGTATTCCACTGAACAAAGGTGTCATTGAACACAAAGGACAAAAACTGTGAACTGTATTTTAAGTAACCTTTTTTATTTTTATTGGTGTTCATGTTTTGTTTGATGGGGGAAACCGGAGTACCCGGAGAAAACCCATCCAGACACGGGGAGAAACATGAAAAACTCCACACAAACCAGGGTTTGGTTGGACATGAGTGTTGCCACTCAGCCACCGTGCCGCCAACACACAAAAACCTGACAAAACAAGAAAAGAAAACCACCAGGGCACCAGGGGGAGGATCCCTCGTCACCACCAGCTCTGTGGGAAGAAACACGACAAGAAGAGTGGGAACAGAAAACACAATAGCTGATCCCTAACATTTTATTTATATGTTTTTTTGTTTGCTTAACACACACAAGAATCAAACTATTTACATGTTATTTACAACAGAAAAAAAGCATTTTTTTTTTCATTTTTCCTTTTAAAACACTAAACACACTAAAACACAAAAAACACACTATTTACAACAAAACTTGAGAATACTAATACTTCTAATATCACTCAATTTTTTTTTTCCACACCTATGTACAATATAACACAATGTTATAGTTAGTTGGGAGTGGACTCTGTGGAGTCCCTGGTCAGAAATGATATGATATGATATGATGAAATGATAATAGCAGCCAAGAGTGTAGCTAAAGCAGCAAGACAGGCCTTAGCAGGAGGAGCAGAGAGGGCCTTAGCAGGAGGAGCAAAGAAGGCCTTAGCAGGAGGAGCAGAGAGGGCCTTAGCAGGAGGAGCAAAGAAGGCCTTAGCAGGAGGAGCAGAGAGGGCCTTAGCAGGAGGAGCAAAGAAGGCCTTAGCAGGAGGAGCAGAGAGGGCCTTAGCAGGAGGAGCAAAGAAGGCCTTAGCAGGAGGAGCAGAGAGGGCCTTAGCAGGAGGAGCAGAGAGGGCCTTAGCAGGAGGAGCAGAGAGGGCCTTAGCAGGAGGAGCAAAGAAGGCCTTAGCAGGAGGAGCAGAGAGGGCCTTATCAGGAGGAGCAAAGAAGGCCTTAGCAGGAGGAGCAGAGAGGGCCTTATCAGGAGGAGCAAAGAAGGCCTTAGCAGGAGGAGCAGAGAGGGCCTTAGCAGGAGGAGCAGAGAGGGCCTTAGCAGGAGGAGCAAAAAAGGCCTTAGCAGGAGGAGCAGAGAGGGCCTTAGCAGGAGGAGCAGAGAGGGCCTTAGCAGGAGGAGCAGAGAGGGCCTTAGCAGGAGGAGCAGAGAGGGCCTTAGCAGGAGGAGCAGAGAGGGCCTTAGCAGGAGGAGCAGAGAGGGCCTTAGCAGGAGGAGCAAAGAAGGCCTTAGCAGGAGGAGCAGAGAGGGCCTTATCAGGAGAAGCAAAGAAGGCCTTAGCAGGAGGAGCAGAGAGGGCCTTAGCAGGTGGAGCAAAGAAGGCCTTAGCAGGAGGAGCAGAGAGGGCCTTAGCAGGAGGAGCAGAGAGGGCCTTAGCAGGAGGAGCAGAGAGGGCCTTAGCAGGAGGAACAAAAAAGGCCTTAGCAGGAGGAGCAGAGAGGGCCTTAGCAGGAGGAGAAGAGAGGGCCTTAGCAGGAGGAGCAAAAAAGGCCTTAGCAGGAGGAGCAGAGAGGGCCTTAGCAGGAGGAGCAAAGAAGGCCTTAGCAGGAGGAGCAGAGAGGGCCTTAGCAGGAGGAGCAGAGAGGGCCTTAGCAGGAGGAGCAAAGAAGGCCTTAGCAGGAGGAGCAGAGAGGGCCTTAGCAGGAGGAGCAGAGAGGGCCTTAGCAGGAGGAGCAGAGAGGGCCTTAGCAGGAGGAGCAAAAAAGGCCTTAGCAGGAGGAGCAGAGAGGGCCTTAGAAGGAGGAGAAGAGAGGGCCTTAGCAGGAGGAGCAAAAAAGGCCTTAGCAGGAGGAGCAGAGAGGGCCTTAGCAGGAGGAGCAAAGAAGGCCTTAGCAGGAGGTTATTTACAACAGAAAAAAGCATTTTTTTTTTCATTTTTCCTTTTAAAACACTAAACACACTAAAACACTAAAAACACACTATTTACAACAAAACTTGAGAATACTAATACTTCTAATATCACTCAATTTATTTTTTTTCCCACACCTATGTACAATATAACACAATGTTATAGTTAGTTGGGAGTGGACTCTGTGGAGTCCCTGGTCAGAAATGATATGATATGATATGATGAAATGATAATAGCAGCCGAGAGTGTAGCTAAAGCAGCAAGACAGGCCTTAGCAGGAAGAGCAGAGAGGGCCTTAGCAGGAGGAGCAAAAAAGGCCTTAGCAGGAGGAGCAGAGAGAGCCTTAGCAAGAGGAGCAAAGAAGGCCTTAGCAGGAGGAGCAGAGAGGGCCTTAGCAGGAGGAGCAAAGAAGGCCTTAGCAGGAGGAGCAGAGAGGGCCTTAGCAGGAGGAGCATAGAAGGCCTTAGCAGGAGGAGCAGAGAGGGCCTTAGCAGGAGGAGCAAAGAAGGCCTTAGCAGGAGGAGCAGAGAGGGCCTTAGCAGGAGGAGCAGAGAAGGCCTTAGCAGGAGGAGCAGAGAGGGCCTTAGCAGGAGGAGCAGAGAGGGCCTTAGCAGGAGGAGCAGAGAGGGCCTTAGCAGGAGGAGCAGAGAGGGCCTTAGCAGGAGGAGCAGAGAGGGCCTTAGCAGGAGGAGCAAAGAAGGCCTTAGCAGGAGGAGCAGAGAGGGCCTTAGGAGGAGGAGCAGAGAGAGCTTTAGCAGGAGGAGCAGAGAGGGCCTTAGCAGGAGGAGCAAAGAAGGCCTTAGCAGGAGGAGCAGAGAGGGCCTTAGCAGGAGGAGCAGAGAGGGCCTTAGCACGAGGAGCAGAGAGGGCCTTAGCAGGAGGAGCAGAGAAGGCCTTAGCACAAGGAGCAGAGAGGGCCTTAGCACGAGGAGCAGCGTGGGGAAAAGCAGGGGGAGCAGGGAGGGGTTTAGCAGGAGGAGCAACGCGGGGCTTAACAAAAAGAACATGGCGGGTTTCAACAAGGCGAATAGGTAGGAGCTTAGCACGTGGAGCAGTGCGGGGAAAAGCAGGGGGAGCAGGGAGGGGTTTAGCAAGAGGAGTAGGGCAGGGCTTAGCAGGAGGAGCAGAGGGGGGCTTTGGGCAAGGAGTGAGAGAGGAAAAGAGGGCCATAGGAAGAGGATCCAAGCAAGGGTTAAGGTGAGGAGGAGGAAAAGCAGAGAGGAGGGGCATAGCGGGGGCAGAGGGGGTGGACATAGCAGGGGTAGCGGGTAGGGGAATAGCAGGAGGAGTGGGGAGGACCTTAGCAGGAGGAGCAATGCGGCGTTTTGCATAAGGAACAGGGCGAACACGGAGGGGCTTAACAGGAGGAGCAGGGAGGGACATAGCGGGCATGGCAGGGGGAGAAGGGAGGGGCACAGCGGGGGTAGCAGGGAGAGGCACGGCGGGGGTAGAGGGGAGGGGCATGGTAGGGGTAGCGGGGAGGGGCATAGCAGGGGGATCAGGGAGGGGCATAGCAGGGACAGTGGGGAGGGGCATGGCAGGGGTAGCGGGGAGGGGCATGGCAGGGGTAGCGGGGAGGGGCATGGCAGGGGGATCAGGGAGGGGCATAGCAGGGACAGTGGGGAGGGGCATGGCAGGGGTAGTGGGGAGGGGCATGGCAGGGATAGAGGGGAGGGGCACGGCAGGAGTAGTGGGGAGGGGCACAGCCGGGGCAGAGGTGAGGGGCACGGCAGGGGCAGAGGGAAGGGGCACGGCGGGGGTAACGGGGATGGTCACAGCGGGGGTAACGATTAGGGGCACGGCGGGGGTAGCAGGGAGGGGCACAGCGGGGGTGGTAGGGAGGGGCATAGCAGGAGGAGTGGGGAGGACCTTATCAGGAGGAGCAACGCGGCGTTTTGCATAAGGAACAGGGCGGGCCTTAGCAAGACGAACACGGAGGGGCTTAACAGGAGGAGCAGGGAGGGACATAGCGGGCATGGCAGGGGGAGAAGGGAGGGGCACAGCGGGGGTAGCAGGGAGAGGCACGGCGGGGGTAGAGGGGAGGGGCATGGCAGGGGTAGCGGGGAGGGGCATGGCAGGGGGATCAGGAAGGGGCATAGCAGGGACAGTGGGGAGGGGCATGGCAGGGGTAGCGGGGAGGGGAATGGCAGGGGTAGAGGGGAGGGGCACGGCAAAAGTAGTGGGGAGGGGCACAGCCGGGGCAGAGGTGAGGGGCACGGCAGGGGTAGCAGGGAGGGGCACAGAAGGGGTGGTAGGGAGGGGCATAGCAGGAGGAGTGGGGAGGACCTTATCAGGAGGAGCAACGCGGCGTTTTACATAAGGAACAGGGCGGGCCTTAGCAAGACGAACACGGAGGGGCTTAACAGGAGGGGCAAAGAGGGACATAGCGGGGGTAGCAGGGAGAGGCACGGCGAGGGTAGAGGGGAGGGGCATGGCAGGGACAGCGTGGACGGGTATGGTGGGGGTAGGGGGGAGTCGCACAGCGGGGGCAGAAGGGAGGGGCATAGTGAGGTTAGCGGGGAGGGGCATGGCAGGGGTAGTGGGGAGGGGCATGGCAGGGGCAGAAGGGAGGGGCACGGCAGGGGTACTGGGGAGGGACATGGCAGGGGTACTGGGGAGGGACATGGCAGGGGTAGCGGGGACAGGCACAGCAGGGGGATCAGGGAGGGGCATAGCAGGGACAGTGGGGAGGGGCATGGCAGGAGGAGTAGGGAGGACCTTAGCAGGAGGAGCAACGCGGCGTTTTGCATAAGGAACAGGGTGGGCCTTAGCAAGACGAACACGGAGGGGCTTAACAGGAGGAGCAGGGAGGGACATAGCGGGCATGGCAGGGGGAGAAGGGAGGGGCACAGCGGGGGTAGCAGGGAGAGGCACGGCGGGGCTAGCAGGGAGAGGCACGGCGGGGGTAGAGGGGAGGGGCATGGCAGGGGTAGCGGGGAGGGGCATGGCAGGGGGATCAGGGAGGGGCATAGCAGGGACAGTGGGGAGGGGCATGGCAGGGGTAGCGGGGAGGGGCATGGCAGGGGTAATGAGGAGGGGCATGGTGGGGGTAGCGGGGAGGTGCATAGCAGGGGCAGTGAGGGTGGTGGGGAGGGAAATGGCAGGAGCAGCAGGGAGGGGTGTAGCAGGAGGAGCAATGCAGGGTTTTGCATCAGGAACAGGGCGGGCCTTAGCAAGACAATTACGGATGAGGTTAGCAAGAGGAGCAGGGAGGGAAATTGAGGGAGCGGCATCGAGGGGCATGGCAGAGGTAGTGGGAACGGGTATGGCGGGGGTAGCGGGGAGGGCCATGGCGGGGGCAGAGGTGAGGGGCACGGCAGGGGCAGAGGGGATGGGCACAGTGGGGGTATTGGGGAGGGGCATAGCGGGAGCAGCAGGGAGGGCCACAGCGCGGGCAGAGGGGAGGGGCATGGCGGGGGCAGAGGGGAGGGGCACGGCCGGGGCAGAGGTGAGGGACACGGCGGGGGTAGTGGGGAGGGGCACGGCGGGGGTAGCGGGGATGGGCACAGTGGGGGTAACGATTAGGGGCACCGCGGGGGTAGCAGGGAGGGGCACAGTGGGGGTGGTAGGGAGGGGCATAGCAGGAGGAGTGGGGAGGACCTTAGCAGGAGGAGCAATGCGGCGTTTTGCATAAGGAACAAGGGGGGCCTTAACAATACGAACAGGGAGCAGCTCAGCAAGGGAGGCAGAGAGGTGCATAAGGGGATGGGCACGGCGGGAGTAGTGGGGAGGGGCACCTGCAGGAGGTCTGGATGAGTGCAGGAGGTCTGGACGCCTGCAGGAGGTCTGAGCATCAGTAGCAGGAAGGGGCATAGCAGAAGCAGCAGAGGTGGGCATAGGAGGAGTAGCAGGGGGGGGCATAGAAAGAGTAGCAGGGAGGGGCATAGCCGGAGAAGCAGGGAGGGGCATAGCAGGAGTAGCAGGGAGGGGCTTAGCAGGAGTAGCAGGGAGGGCAGGAGCAGCAGTTAGGGGCATAGCAGGAGCAGCAGGGAAACTCTCAGCATGTGGAGCATCGCGGGCCTTAGCAAGAGTAGGGAGGATCTTAGCACGAGCAGCGGAGGTGGGCATAGGGAGGGTAGTGGGGAGGGGCATAGCAGGAGGATGAATTCGGGGCCGCTTAGCAGGAGGAGGGAGGATGGGCATCACAGGAGCAGCAAGGAGAGGGATACCAGGAGCAGCAGGGAGGAGCATAGTAGAAGAAGGCAGGGGCATAGTAGGAGCAGTGAGAGAAGGAAGGAGTGTGTGTGTTTTCATGAGTGCGTGATTGTGTGAGTATGTGTGAGTTTGAGTAAATGTGTATGTCTGTGTGCACAAGAGTGTGTGAGTATGTGTGTGTGTTTGTGTGTTTGAGTAAATGTGTATGTCTTTGTGCGCAAGAGTGTGAGGACTTAGCTTCTGATGTGACGAAGTGTGCAGGAGGTCTGGACGCCTGCAGGAGGTTTGGACACGTGCAGGAGGTCTGGACGCGTGCAGGAGGTCTGGGCACGTGCAGGAGGACTGGACGTGTGCAGGAGGTCCGGGCGCGTGCAGGAGGACCGGACGCGTGCAGGAGGTCTGGACGCCTGCAGGAGGTCTGGACGCGTGCAGGAGGACTGGGCGCGTGCAGGAGGTCCGGGCGTGTGCAGGAGGTCCGGGCGTGTGCAGGAGGACCGGACGCGTGCAGGAGGACCGGACACGTGCAGGAGGTCTGGACGCCTGCAGGAGGTCTGGACGCGTGCAGGAGGACTGGGCGCGTGCAGGAGGTCCGGGCGTGTGCAGGAGGTCCGGGCGTGTGCAGGAGGACCGGACGCGTGCAGGAGGACCGGACACGTGCAGGAGGTCTGGACGCCTGCAGGAGGTCTGGACGCGTGCAGGAGGTCTGGACGCGTGCAGGAGGTCTGGACGCGTGCAGGAGGTCTGGACGCGTGCAGGAGGTCTGGGCGCGTGCAGGAGGTCTGGATGCCTGCAGGGGGTCTAAATGTGTATGTCTGTGTGCGCAAGAGTGTGTGAGTGTTTGTGTGTTTGAGTAAATGTGTATGTCTTTGTGCGCAAGAGTGTGTGAGGTCTTAGATTCTTATGTGAGGACGTGTGCAGGAGGTCTGGACGCCTGCGGGAGGTCTGGACGTCTGCAGGAGGTCTGGGCGCGTGCAGGGGGTCTAAATGTGTATGTCTGTGTGCGCAAGAGTGTGTGAGTGTTTGTGTGTTTGAGTAAATGTGTATGTCTGTGTGCGCAAGAGTGTATGAGTATGTGTGTGTGTTTGTGTGTTTGAGTAAATGTGTATGTCTTTGTGCGCAAGAGTGTGAGGACTTATCTTCTGATGTGAGGACGTGTGCAGGAGGTCTGGACGCGTGCAGGGGGTCTAAATGTGTATGTCTGTGTGCGCAAGAGTGTGTGAGTGTTTGTGTGTTTGAGTAAATGTGTATGTCTGTGTGCGCAAGAGTGTATGAGTATGTGTGTGTGTGTTTGTGTGTTTGAGTAAATGTGTATGTCTTTGTGCGCAAGAGTGTAAGGACTTATCTTCTGATGTGAGGACGTGTGCAGGAGGTCTGGACGTGTGCAGGGGGTCTAAATGTGTATGTCTTTGTGCGCAAGAGTGTGTGAGGACTTAGATTCTTATGTGAGGACGTGTGCAGGAGGTCTGGACGCCTGTGGGAGGTCTGGACGCCTGCGGGAGGTCTGGACGTCTGCAGGAGGTCTGGGCGCGTGCAGGGGGTCTAAATGTGTATGTCTGTGTGCGCAAGAGTGTGTGAGTGTTTGTGTGTTTGAGTAAATGTGTATGTCTGTGTGCGCAAGAGTGTATGAGTATGTGTGTGTGTTTGTGTGTTTGAGTAAATGTGTATGTCTTTGTGCGCAAGAGTGTGAGGACTTATCTTCTGATGTGAGGACGTGTGCAGGAGGTCTGGACGCGTGCAGGGGGTCTAAATGTGTATGTCTTTGTGCGCAAGAGTGTGTGAGGACTTAGATTCTGATGTGAGGACGTGTGCAGGAGGTCTGGACGCGTGCAGGGGGTCTAAATGTGTATGTCTGTGTGCGCAAGAGTGTGTGAGTATATGTGAGTGTTTGTGTGTTTGAGTAAATGTGTATGTCTGTGTGCGCAAGAGTGTGTGAGTATGTGTGTGTGTGTGTTTGAGTAAATGTGTATGTCTTTGTGCGCAAAAGTGTGTGAGTATATGTGAGTGTTTGTGTGTTTGAGTAAATGTGTATGTCTGTGTGCGCAAGAGTGTGTGAGTATGTGTGTGTGTGTGTTTGAGTAAATGTGTATGTCTTTGTGCGCAAAAGTGTGTGAGGACTTAGATTCTGATGTGAGGACGTGTGCAGGAGGTCTGGACGCGTGCAGGGGGTCTAAATGTGTATGTCTGTGTGCACAAGAGTGTGTGAGTATATGTGAGTGTTTGTGTGTTTGAGTAAATGTGTATGTCTGTGTGCGCAAGAGTGTGTGAGTATGTGTGTGTGTGTGTTTGAGTAAATGTGTATGTCTTTGTGCGCAAGAGTGTGTGAGGACTTAGATTCTTATGTGAGGACGTGTGCAGGAGGTCTGGACGCCTGCGGGAGGTCTGGACGTCTGCAGGAGGTCTGGGCGCGTGCAGGGGGTCTAAATGTGTATGTCTGTGTGCGCAAGAGTGTGTGAGTGTTTGTGTGTTTGAGTAAATGTGTATGTCTGTGTGCGCAAGAGTGTGTGAGGGGGTGTGTGTGTTTGTGTGTTTGAGTAAATGTGTATGTCTTTGTGCACAAGAGTGTGTGAGGACTTAGATTCTGATGTGAGGACGCGTGCAGGAGGTCTGGACGGGTGCAGGGGGTCTGGACGCGTGCAGGAGGTCTGGACGCCTGCAGGGGGTCTGGACGCGTGCAGGAGGTCTGGACGCGTGCAGGAGGTCTGGACGCCTGCAGGAGGTCTGGACGCCTGCAGGAGGTCTGGACGCCTGCAGGAGGTCTGGACGCCTGCAGGGGGTCTGGACGCCTGCAGAGGGTCTGGACGCGTGCAGGAGGTCTGGACGCGTGCAGGAGGTCTGGACGCCTGCAGGAGGTCTGGACGCCTGCAGGAGGTCTGGACGTCCGGAGCACAGCTGGGCTGTGTCTCACACAGATCTGTGGAGAGAAACATTTGTGTCAGACACTGATGCTGCAAACAAGCCTCCCATAAAGGAACACAGCAAACCCAAGAAAAGGGGCCTAAATGACAAAACTGTAGAGACCAAAACGCTTCTCACGTTTGTTTCTAAAATTTCAGTTTATGCCAAAAGCTGAACACACATGGCAAAACAACAATTGTTGAGCTCTTTGCACACATGTTATATTAGAAGGTACTGTTTAGTTTTGTATTTAATAACCCCAAATGCATGTGAATGTTTTGAAATAACAGTTGGCAGTTGGCCTTACCCAGTTTTTTGGCCTCTCGATGTCTAACATGTCTGCAGTACTAGATCAACAGTATTTTGATTGATTTATCAAACTCTTATGTATTACCCTGAACTAATATAGTGAATTTGTCATGTTTTTAGGTCAGCTATATTTTTTTTATAAAGAGGTACCCAGTTAGTGAGTACATCTCTATTTCAACATACACATTCATCTGACGCACTGTGTGGACCTCTAAAGTGTCCTGTACAACACAGCAAAAAGCAGTAGGTGAAAATATATGGTCTTCTTGTAGTCTAAGGTTAAGTCCAGAATTTTAATAATGCACAAAATCTTGTATGTTCAAATGACAGACCATAAAAATTTACAAAATAAAACTGTATCTGAAGGAACAGCGCAAGAAGCACAAATATTCAAATAATGTAGTACTGTCAACAAAAGCTTGTAATCTTACTCACAGTGAGAAGAGAAATTAGACAAAACTTGAACTCAAGTAAGAGTACTGTTTCTTCAATAACAGGTCAACTAAAAGTATATACATACATACATACATAAATACTCAAGTGATACAGTATTATGATCTGCTGTATTTGAGCACTGAGCACTATCAGCCTCTGTCTGTGGCCTAATCATTTTCATTTTGTATGAAAAGGAAATCATAAACGCACAAGGACGCACATTTCTTTGTATAAACTCACTGTAAACATGATCTGTTGTATTCTGTGTAATACCCCATAAGGACTAACGTGAACCTGTAAAGTCACAAACCTCACATGTTTTTCTCACAGAAGTCAACAAATCATTTTCAAGCTAAGAGCAAGAAACCTTTACAGAATGTGGTGCTCCAACAGTGGTGCTAGTTCATATGGGTGTAGTTAGTTCATATGGGTGTAGTTAGTTCATATGGGTGTAGGCCTAGGACAGGGGTGCTCAGACTTTTTCAGTATGTGAGCTACTTTTAAAATGATCGTGTCTGAAAGATCTACCACCTAATACAAAAATGTTAAACATATATTTATTTGTAAATGTTTTATGAATTCTTACATGTACAGTGCATTTTGATGTACCTGCACAACGTCATGAGATAATACTGCACAACACAATTGAACTTCTTACATGTTCATAATTACTGCTCTGACTTGCATTGAATGGAATCAGTGAGGGATGCACAGTTCGGGCAGAAGCTTCTGACAGCCAGGAGAAAGACTGCATTTTTCGTTTGAAAGCGATAACAGAGCTAATCATGTTGATTACGGTTTTGTCTTTTTTTATAGCCATAAAAATCATGTTAAACGAAGTATCAGAATTTACTGCTTTTTTTTCCACGCAACTACTTCTATTTTACACATCCATCCGTATTTTTTTCTTTTACGCATAGAATAAATGACCCCGCAGCCCCCGCGCTCTCATTCGTCACCTTCAGGACAACAGAGGCAGATTACAGTAATGACGGTAAAATATTTAGATAGCCCCGTGTCTCCGCTTTGAGACGCCGTTTGAATTTACACGAGAGCTCGACTGGGCGGAGTTACGCTGCTGGAAAGTCCGCAACCCGCTCTATCTGCGACGATAGGATCCGACGCTATAGCACAAATATTCAAATAGTGTAGTACTGTCGACAAACGCTTGTAATCTTACTCACAGTGAGAAGAGAAATTAGACAAAACTTTAACTCAAGAGTACGTACGTACGTACGTACATACGTACATACATACATACATACATACATACATACATACATACATACATACATACATACATACATACATACATACATACATACATACATACATACATACATACATACATACTTACATACATACATACTCAAGTGAATACAGTATGCATTTTGTATGAAAAGGAAATCATAAACGCACAAGGACGCACATTTCTTTGTATAAACTCACTGTAAACATGATCTGTTGTATTCTGTGTAATACCCCATAAGGACTAACGTGAACCTGTAAAGTCACAAACCTCACGTGTTTTTCTCACAGAAGTCTCTTAGTCGGAGTCAGGAGGCGGTCCGTAGAAGTCTGGGTGAAGTCTGGGTCTCAAAGTTATGTCTTGTCCGAAGAAATCGTCGAATAAAGTTCTCAAATGCAGATTTTTGGCGCAGCCGAGGTTTGCAAAGTTTGCATAGATACGAGAATGTTTGAAACACGTGACTGGCAACAACAGCGCGCACGTACGCGCTGACGTCAGTACGCGCGCATCTTTGCGTCTTCTATACCAGCCTGTAAAATATGATCTATAGCGATTTAGCATCTTTTTTTTTTTTTATTATTAAACTAAGATTACCTTTAAATATCGATAAATATGATCAGGATAATAAATAAACATAAATCAGGACTAATAGTACCATAGAGTGAGTGGATCAGAGGATTAGTGCTGTGACTCATGGGTCACGGTCCTCTCCCAAAGTGAGCCACGTGCGTTCATCCGCTGAGAGCTAACAGTATATGTAGCCATGGTAACAGTATATGTATAGAAGCCAGTGTGCTGTGCATTACAGCTGCTGCACTGAGAATGCATTAGCCCAAAAATGAATTCAACTTATTTTACATTAAAACTAAATTACTCAAGCTGTTGTAAAAATGCATAATTAAATAAATAATTACTCAAGTAAATACAGTATTATGATCTTCTGTATTTGAATACTGAGCACTACCAGCCACTGTGGCCTGTACACACAGTCTACACGCTAAAGGCAGTTAGCTGATAGCATCGTGTTGTTGTTGTGATTGCTAAAGTGTATATTTATTTCAAACCTCATGTTGTGAAATAAATACACTTTCATTTATTTTGCGATGTTGCCAGTCTTGTAATTTACTTGCATTTTAAAACAAGTATTGAGGATCATTTTAATGCCAGTACTTACATATGTACCAAAACTATTCATATTATGATGAATTGAAACCAAAAAGTTAAACAAATATAGCCATATACTGCAAAAATTATTTGTTCTGATCGTTAGTGGTGCGTTATGATAAAAATAAAAACATATGTTCAAATGGGCTGTTATTAAATCGAAATTTCAATCTACATGCTATTAGTTTGGTATTATAAACCTGAATAAAACCGTCTCTATGGGGTCTTATTCTATGTAAAAGCAGCTAACCCTGTAGTCCAGACCTCTACAAACATGTTCTGAAATGTTCCTGTGTTTCAGATGCCCTCCCTGTGTCTCCACTGGGTCTTATTCATGTCCATGTTTGTTTTATAGAAAGTGGCTCCAGACGGTCAGCCAACCAGTTCGGCGCATCCAGCTAGATTTTCTCCAGATGACAAGTTTTCCAGACACAGGGTCACGCTAAAGAAAAGATTTGGACTTCTCCTTACTCAGCAACCCAAACCTGCTCTGTGAGAGGAAAAGTAGCGGAAGAATGGAAGTGAGATGGAGAAGATATGGAGATGGGAGAAAAAAGACTGGAACATCAATTTACTGTGACTCTTGAAAATGACCATATCAGGAGTTGGCAAGGAGCTGTCAAAATGAAATGAGGATTTATTTCGTTTTAAAGAAGGAGTATTATGCAAATTATTTTTATTGCTGCCATGTTATATGTTTTCTCATTAAAATCATGTGGTTAATTGTAAGATTCTGGTTTAACCAGATTCTCTCCAATGCTCAGCCCATAAGCCTACGTCATCCATGCTCCCACGACAATTCTCCATAAATATACAGAAGCATGATACAATACACTACGCCACAAACCCGTCATGATGTGCAGTAGTTGCATTAGCGGGATGCACGCTGATTGTGTTGTGATAGCGTTCTGAATGGGGAGTGGCAAAGGGAGAGGAGACTCAGCCTCAAAAAATGAAAGTGAAACTTAGTAAATGTGTTAATACATTGTTTTCCGGGAATACAGCATTTTCAAAACAATAAAATGTAACACAGTGATCTAAATGTTATGTTTTAGCAGTTAATACCTCATAGAAGTGTAATACTCACTCTTAAAACCCTTTTAGTCATTTGTCCATGTTTTACTTCAGTTTTTCTAATACATCTGAGTTTGCTGAAATACCATCTGTTTGTTGTGCATTTGAACAGTGACCGATTTGGTCTTCCTTTGGTGTTATATATATATATATATATATATATATATATATATATATATATATATATATATAAAACAACAGCGCAACAACTTCCTCAGAACCAAAATGCTTTCACTTAAAATAGTTATGGATAATTCAGTCTGATATATAGAATTATTTGGATTGTTTTACTATTTTGTTTTTATTATATCAAGATTCAAGATTCAAGATTTCTTTATTTGTCTCACTTAGGAGAATTTTTTCTTGGACCAATGGGCTGCTCACACCACAAAAAACAAACGAAACCATACCCAGGGTGCAGTACATCTCTCTCAACACACCATCACTCATTTCTACATCATTTATTATTTAACAGTTTCACTGAAACAGGTACAAATGAATGTTTATATCTATTATATCTACACAGTGGTACCCTGTACCTCCTCCCTGAACTCAATAGTTCATATTCAGGGTACAACACATGTGTCGGGTCAGAGAGAATGCTCCCGGTCTGTCTCCTCATGGCCTGTTCGCAAAGTTCTTGAGGACTCAGAGGGACAGCACAGCCCATAATTTTCCCTGCTGTCCTCACCAGATGTAAAATTTGGGTTTTACATATTTACATGCGTAGAAGAGTATTTCACTGGGTAAACCTAGAGTTCAACCTGTCCAAACAAATAGACCCTGTATACCTAATTTTCAAGTCATTTCCACTCACGCATGTGTTTATAGTGTAAACGGGAAGCTGCAGGTGCCATGGTGGGTGTGTTTGACCCAGATCCCACCATGGCAATAAGAGCCGTGACGACCTATCTAGTGCCCGAAGAGAGGGACCCACCCGGGAATGCTAGTTTTCAAGTTAACAGCTACCTTTTACCTTTAGTTCAGTAGAGATTGGAAATTCTAGGGCTGAAATCCAAATGATTCTAGAGAAGGTGTATAAAGTTTAAAAACACAGTGGGGCACTTCCTGTATTAATCACATTACATCACAAGGTGGAACAGAATGTTTTCAGTTTGAAAAAAGAACTCAGCCTAAATATGCAGTTTTTGTGTTAAACATATTTATGAAACAAAACACAACTGACATGGGCCCTTTAAATGAGGTCTCTGCAGCTTTATGAAAACAATATTTAAGTTGTAGATTCACACCTTCACCAGGAGTATAAGAATACATGTACAAATAATTTGGCAACCCTATAGTTGTACACACAGAGCGTATAGTGTAACAAAAATATTTTCTTTGAAATATGAAGATCTCCTTGTTGATATAACGTAGGCTGGCCTTTAGCGGTAGGATGTGAGACAGAAGACAGCAGCACTGGCGTGGTCCACCATTTTTTTTCTTTAATTTAAATAATTTACCAAAGTGCAAGTGTATTGTGCAATGGAGATTTGAGGAGCAGTGTCTCCTCCAGCATCAGAACCTTGTGTGTTGGTCTCAGGCGCCTTTTATACTGTCCCAGCAACTGGATAAAACTAGTCTTACTTAAGAGGGGTGTCTAAAAATAACATTAACTCTTTTAAACTCTTAAACCTCCATAAAACCAAATAAACCCATAAACCAAATTAACTTTATACATATTCACACACACACACACACACACACACACACACACACACACATACACACACACAAAGCCTAAAAACAAAGACCAAATATACTTAAAACCCATAAACCCTTTAAAATCCCCGACATGCCTCCTCTACACATTCCCTGCCTTGGTTCTGCCCCGGAACCATTTTAAGGGAACTTCTTTCACCAGGGACCCCTTTGACACCTGGACACAGGAGGTAAGTTAAACATCCTTAAAACACTATTCACTAAAACATTGCAACTTACACCACACACACAAACACTTAAAAACATTCCTAAACAAGTATTGCACTATAATATTGCACATATCCAATTGAATCAATTATTATCTCTTAACTTTAAATGTGTCTTCTTTTCCCTCCAGGACACACAGCTTCAATTAAAGTGCCACTGTGACTCCAGATCTAAAATTGGGTAAAAGGACAGACAAGTTAAATAAGCATTTTAAAATCCTTTGCGTGCAATTGTCTTATTTGTTAAAGTGCAAATAATGTTCAAAGTGCTGTGTGCTATTAAAGTGTAAGTGCAATTTAAAGTGCATATAGTGAAGGGTGTAAAGTGCTGTTACTTTTGTAACAAATAGCCTGTTTGTTACACTTGATTTTATAAAGCTTTTTACATTATAAGTATCACTCTCAAATGCTAACTGAGACTAACAAGCAGTCAGCATCTGCAGTAAAAATAAAATAACAGGTCTTGCCTATGCTAGGTGCTTCTTTAACTTTGAATGCCATTTTTAGATGTCTTTTATGAAATGCTCATTTTTTTTCTTCCAGAAAATTCACCGTCCCTTGATTAGAGCTGCAATACATGAACCAACGCCAGACAAGATGGAGTTGACCTTTCACCTGCATCAGGACCTACAAAAGATATACTTATTACTCAATCTCACAATTTTAGGCGTAAAAACATCTACTCAGTTTTCATTTACATTTGAAATGACCAATAATTATCAGCAAAACAAACTATTGTTGTACAAACAGCATTTTGAAATACTGCAGGCCTCCTATCAAAAGCGGGCATATTTTTGTGAAACGAAAAAAACAAAACAAAAAATGATGTCTGCGGTGTCTAGTTTGGGATTTATACATTTGGAGTTTCAAATAAAGTATCAACATGGTTAGTTTGCTACAGTTTTATGGTAAACTTTGTTCACTTTAACATTGCATGCTGTTTTTGTTTTTTTTAATACGTATTGAGCAAAAATGAACAATCATAGGCACATTACACCTTTAATAGAGTTTTATTGATTTTGGGTCATGTGTTTTGACCCAGATCCCACTGGGGCAATAAGAACCCTGACCACCTGCTATCCAGTGCCCAAAGAGTGGGACCCATCCGGGAATCGAACCCACAACCTTGTGGCTTGCAGCAAAATGCCAACCATCCCTGAATGCCGAGGCATATCACGTCAGGTGAATGGAGGCGGGTTTGGTGGGAGACCGGTACTCTAAACCAGTCTCTCCATACACACTTCATTCGTGCGGAGCCCGGCCTCATCTATGAGGTACGGCTAGAAATCCATATTGCATCCGCATGGTGAAGGGTGCTTAGACCGCTCGGCCACCGTGCCCCGAAGGTCAGGGCGGTTCGATATTGTATTTAACTATGACAATTCAAATGTAAACGTCACGTGACCGCCAGAGGCTCACGCATGACGTCTCCGAATGTAGAAATAAATACGTACATATATACATAAATAAATAATAATAACAATAATAATAGTAAAAATCATCAAGTCGTGTTAAACCATATTAGCCTGAACAACATGGTTTGTGCACATGTAGGCTACAGTAGAGTTCAAAGTTTCTCACTTGATAGGCCAAAATCATTTAAATTAAAAATACATCATTACCTGCTGTTTTCCTGGATAAAGTGTCTTGGAACCAACGCCAAGCATCTCCAAAAACCTAACTTAAGGGAAAGAAAATAGGTTTCTTTAGTTTAGTGTTTAAAATAGATCTTTTTATTAGCATAGCCTCGCCTTAGCCAATATTTGTGCAACGTTAATTTCCTCCCCAGCGCAACAACTTCCTCAGAACCAAAATGCTTTCACTTAAAATAGTTATGGATAATTCAGTCTGATATATAGAATTATTTGGATTGTTTTACTATTTTGTTTTTATTATATCAAGATTCAAGATTCAAGATTTCTTTATTTGTCTCACTTAGGAGAATTTTTTCTTGGACCAATGGGCTGCTCACACCACAAAAAACAAACGAAACCATACCCAGGGTGCAGTACATCTCTCTCAACACACCATCACTCATTTCTACATCATTTATTATTTAACAGTTTCACTGAAACAGGTACAAATGAATGTTTATATCTACACAGTGGTACCCTGTACCTCCTCCCTGAACTCAATAGTTCATATTCAGAGTACAACATATGTGTCGGGTCAGAGAGAGAGAGAAATGTTAAGTCTTAAGTGTTAAGTTAAGACTTAACTCTGTTGCCTTTAATTTACTCTTGTTCACATACACCATGCATGCATCATTCACCCCAAACACTCACCATGAGCCACATGAGAGGCCATCATGTGGAATCGCTCATTTTGTTCCATCTGTCCCATCTTGCACAGAATTCTTAACTGACATCTAAAAGACTTCTTTTAATCACCCTCTGCTTGCTTTGCCATGGTCACTGAGGCTTAAAAAACAAAAAAAAACAAAAAACAAACATTTAACAGCATTTAACAACACACAATTGCAGTGATTAATTTGTGGCAGTGTTTCTGTCAGAATATCACCAGAAAACCACATGTCAACTGAAGCCATGCCATCAGTACAAACTCAAGATGATTGATGTGTCGAGTATAGTATGTGAGTTGGTGGTGTGTCATTTTGTCATTGACTCATCCATTTTCCATTGAATTCTAAGTTGTTGTTTTTTTTTGCATAGATTACATTTTTTTCATAAAATATATGCTAAAATGACTTACAATCACGTGTAAATAAACTCAGTTGGAAGGCAGACTGCGTAGTCTCTCATTCGTCCAAGAGGGGTGAATTTTAGAAAAAGTTTCACAGGTAGGCATCTGGACAATGTTTTCAGAGAACAGTTTTGACTGCTGGAAGAGGGAACAAAAAAAACAACAACATTAAATTACAACATATTATTGCACAGAAGCAGAAGATTTATTTTCAAGGATACAAAATTACAAAGACGACCACTAAAAAATTTGTGGCACCACAACAAGTCAAACCTAGGAAGTTCTGTTAAGATTATGTTACTCAAAGAACCTTGTGTTTCTAGAGCATCTCACTTCTGTCCACAGCCATCCTATCTTAATGCTATCTTAATTTTTGCTTGTTTTCATGTTAATCTATGTTCGTCCTAATGGTAAACACAGATGAACAAATGCACAGATAAGGTCCCTCACAGTAAACATTAGCCATTAGCCAGGTCAGGCCAGGTCTATTGCGCATGCGTTGGCGTCTCCACTTATCATCCTCCAGATAAGGTCCTTTTTGTCCCAGTCTTTATAATCTGCCAACGTCACATTATAAAGTTGTGGGCAACAAGTCTGTCCTCCATTCTCCGTGATTTTTTTATTTTTTTTTTATTTTTTATTTTTTTTTTATTATAAAATTAAATTAAAAGTTAACAAAGTAGAGTACAGAACAGAATAAGAACACAGAATGCCAGGGGGGTATACAAAAAGAAAAGAAAGTTAGTTGGATCCACTGTGACACTTAACAAAAATATTTAAAGACATGCAGCTTTCAAGTGTTAATATAGCTTTTTTGTTTAAAACCACTTAGCGTTCCGACGGCCCGCCCGCGGGCTTTCTGAATATGTAAACCATTTACACCTCTAATCACCACAGTGCTGACAGAAAAGCCGTTTTTACAGAGAAGTCAGAAATGTGGATTTGGACTTCACTTACCATTGAGCGCTCTGGTTCTGTCAAACATCAACATATTCACACAAAGTTCCCGTCAAGAAATTATGTCCACAAAGGAAGTTAGAGCCTCCATGTCCAATCTGCTGCAGGAAAGTGAAATCTGTTCCGTCGCTTCTCTGCATTTCTTTTGTCAGTTTCAGGCATAATAAACTTCTGACAGCGCCAACTTTGTTCCTCAGTGCAAAACAAACTTGTTAGCTTGTGATTGGCATCAAAGTTGGCCAATAAGGTGGGGGCTGTGGGTTACTGGAGCCGCGGACAGTGAATGAGAGCTACAGATGACTGAAAGAGTACGCCCCACTCTCCCCCTTGTAGAATCAAGCTGTTACATTACACACGTTTAGTGATGTTTTCCTCTTAAAGCCCATGAACTGCGGAACACGCTGATGCGTGACATGCAGTGGTTTACTGCAAACAGACGGAGTTTGCTGCGTGCGTAACAAGCCGAGGCTGGATACAAAGATCCGCGCGTAAAATTACGCGCGCGAGTTGCGTAATTTTACGCAGCACTTTTGCGTTTTAAACATGACGAAACGGACAAAACAAAGGAAGTGCGCGACCGAGGACACTGTGGATGTTTGTACAAGTTAAACTAGAGGTATCTCGGACCCGGAGCGGTTCGTGGAACCGAGTGAAGATCTCATGATGGACTGAGGAGCAGAGGGACCTTATGTTTTGATGGACTGGATGCTGTTCCTGATCGGTAAGTGTGGTTTATTCTGCTATTCACTTAATTGTGGGTCAAATGTGTATCATGTGTAATCATTAGCATTAGCTAATGCCAATCTGCGCCCCCCAACCATCACGCACACACCACTTGGGTGAAGTGTCTTGCCTAAGGACACAATGACAGAAGTAAGGACATAATGACAGAAATTGGTCCGAGTGGGACTCGATCCTCCAACCTTCGGGTTGTGGGACCAAAGCTCTAACCACTGAGCCACAGTTGCAGAATGACTGTCTCACTGTACAATCATGTACAGTGTGTTCTCAGTTTCCAGTGTGTGTTTGTTTACATTTTAAAGCGTGTGTGTGTGTTTGTTGATTGTTTGCAGTGTGTGGTTTGTAAATATATATTTATTTTGACCCATAGCACTTGTTTTGACTGTATTTTATATACAAATATACATTTTATATTGTGTTTGTGTATTGATATATAAATGTACAGTAATAGAGCAGCTGGGTGTGCAGATACAGATTCCTCTCAGTGTGAGTTTTTAGTAGAGCCTCACTGATGTCTGTGGGTTGAAACATTCAAAAGTTATTGCACTTTTTCCAAACGTTCTCCAAATGTCTTCATTCGGATAGGTGTGGAGAGGCCTGGACTTACTCATGATAAAATGATTGTAAAACTCTCATTTTTATAGGTATTGACCTCAAATTTGAAATGTAAGTGGTCAACAGTCTTGTCAATTGAGTGACCATTGTCCAATTGGATGTATCCGAAATACAAAAATGAAAAAGACGCATCCATGTGTAAAGGTCAGAAGATCATATAAACATTTCAATGAGCAGGCCTTCATCTCTGACCTATATAAAAATGAGATCGGGTTAACATCAGCATTCCTTGACCCTGATATGGCCTTGAACTTTTTTATTAACACATTTAATGAAATTGTCGACCGGCATGTGCCTAAAAGAAAAATTACAATGAAAAATTGTAATAATCCCTGGTTCAATTCAGAAACTGCACAATTAATTAGAGAAAGAAATGCTGCCTGGAAAACCGCTCACACAACCTGGTCTGAGTTGGATTGGGCATGTTTTCGTCAGAAGAGAAATAAATGTCTAGCAGCAATTAGAAAGGCAAAAACATCCTACTTCATGTCTGCATTGATAGAGAGCCACGGAAATCCAACTAAGTTCTGGAGGACAATCAGATCCCTCTCTGAACCTAACAATTATACCTTACCAACTGATATTTTATTAGATTCCGGTATTATAAATTCTAAAGAGGAAATATGTGATGCTTTCAATAGACATTTTATCTCTGTATGTGATATGTTGAACAATGACGGTCCTTCTGATCTTGATTATGTTGAATCTGAACCTCGGACAGATAACCACATTTTTTCTTTAAGACCTTTCAGTTACATGGAGGCCTTAAATGCTCTCCGCTCCATAGACCCAAAGAGGTCCACGGGAGCTGACGATCTCGATCCAAAACTTCTTTTATTAGCTGCCCCATATTTAATTCAACCTCTTTTACATATTTTTAATTTGTCAATTCAAATGGCAATTATACCGGAATTATGGAAAACAGCACATGTTTTGCCTTTACATAAAGGTGGGACAACTAAAAATGTAAATAATTTCCGGCCAATATCTAAATTATCTTGTCTTGCAAAAGTTTTAGAAAAGTTAATTTCACATCAAGTTACAGGTTATTTAAATAATTTCTCCATTTTGAAGTCTTATCAATCAGGTTTCAGAAAAGGGCATAGTACTGTCACAGCAACCGCAAAAGTTTTAAATGACATTTTCTCAGCCCTTAATGATAAATAAGATTGTGTAGCTCTGTTTATTGATTTAACTAAAGCTTTCGATTCAGTGGATCATGGAGTCCTCCTGAACCGTCTGAAGCAGATTGGATTTGACAATGCTACATGTAACTGGTTCCAAAATTATCTTTCAAACAGAACCCAGGCAGTAGTAGCCGATGGTTTTAAATCAGATTTTTTAACTTTAAGTAAAGGAGTGCCCCAAGGCTCAATTTTGGGCCCCCTACTTTTTACTATTTTTATTAATTCTATTGGTCATAATTTAAAAGAAAGCCACATACATTTATATGCTGTTTTGTATGCAACTGCTCCTTCTGCTGATCAGGCACTTTTAAAACTGCAGCAAGATTTTAATGAAATCCAAAACTCCCTCATAAATCTTAAGCTGTTTTTGAATGCAAGTAAAACTAAGTATATGATTTTTTCTAAAAAACATTTCAGTAACATGCAAGCTACAAACCTTTACACACTAAATGGTACATCCATTGAAAGAGTCGACACTTATAAATATCTTGGGTTTTGGCTTGATGAAAACTTGTCCTTTAAAAAACATATCTCAGAATTATGTAACAGTTTAAAATCTAAATTATCATTTTATTACAGAAACAAATATTGTATCCCAATGAGAAAAGAAAAGAAATGCAAGCAACCTTCCTATCTGTACTGGATTATGGGGATGTGGTGTATATGCAGACTTCAGCCTCTGCTTTGAAACCATTGGATTCACTATTTCACTCCGCCCTTCGCTTTGTTACAGGTGATGGATTTGAAACTCATCACTGTACGCTCTATGAAAAAGTGGGTTGGCCATCACTGTCTGTTAGAAGAGAACAGCACTGCATTAAGTTTATCTATAAGGGATTACTTCAAAAACTGCCAGAATACCTCACCTGCTTGTTAATTATTGATACCGGAACATTTAACACCAGATCACATGACTGCATAAGGCTAAGGACGAGCCACACCAGAACTGAGATGGGAAGGAGGGCTTTTGGCTGTTCACAAAAATGGAATATGCTCCAAGGAAAAGCAAAACTGGACACGTTGGTGACACAATTGCAATTTAATAATCTGATAACAAACTTTTATACACACACCTGCACTTGTTATTGATGTTTTTTATGGACTTATTTGTTTTGATTGTTTTTTTGGTTTGTGTTGTATTTTAAACAGGGCACCCATGAAAAAGAGAGCCCAAGTGCTCTCATTGGGTCCCCCCTGTATAAATAAAGATAAAATAAAAAAAAACAACAACAACAAAAAAAAAAAAAAAAAAACAACAGAATTATAAAGCAGCTCATTATCAAATACAAGCCCATATAACAGAGAAATGAGCTCTAGAAAGTGAAAACACTAAGCTCTAATGTTGGTTGTAAATAAACTAGAGTCAGTGTTAGGACATAGTTGAAATAACAGGACATAGTCTTAGCTTTGGCTTGTATAGATGTGCTCCGTTCATGTCTCTGCACACACAGGGCTATGACACTCACAATAAACAGCATCACAAAACATCTTCAGAGTTGAGCCTATTTGAATGTAACTTTATCTCAAAATGTGACTAATATGATATTAAGGGAAAGTGAATAAAAGCACTCACCTTACACTGATGCTCACATAAATATTGATTTCAAATGTTTGCAGTTCTTCAGTGATGGTCCAGTGTAGAACATCTCCTGAAGCACAGACACAGTAGAACTTCAGGAGTTGGTGTTTCTTCTGTTTTGCATTATTAAACTGACATTTCTCCATAATGACGCCAATAACACAAACTATAGGTCAGATCTATGAAGAGGCGAGCTGCTCAAAGGAAGAATGCACGCTTTTCAACGTATTAAAACAGTAAAAACAAATGAATGCCATACTATGGAACATTCCTAGAAAATGCTGCTTTGACTTTTGTTTCAGAAGCTGTAGACTGTAAGTTACACCTGTGCTATGGTTTTATGACCTGCAACATTTGAATCTAACCTGGTCTGATTGTTCTTTTTATGAGCAACTTTAGGCTTTAAATATAAATCTAAAAATGCAAAATGACTTCTTCTTTAGAATATATATGTCCATTATGTGTCTAATATTCCACAAGGAATATTAGACACATAAGTTTTCTTAAAATATCAACTTAAACAGTGGAAATTAGCATGAAATTCCCTCTGAAAACTGACAGAATAAACAGAGATATATCCGTATGAGTTTAATGATCAAACACTGCCCTAATTTAAGTTTTTAACAGCAAAAAACAGTGGCTCAGTGGTTAGAGTGATGGCGCAGATTGGCAGCCTCGCTTCCGTCAGTCTCCCCAGGGCAGCTGTGGCGCATTACAAGTGTAAGGCATTATTATATTATTATTAAAAACAGCAAAGTAAAGTTTTTAAATCAGGAACATTTGACCTCCCGCTTCAGATGTCACGTGTCTGCGTCTGGGCTGCGTGCTTACGTCACTGAACCATATCCATTATTTTGATTAACAGCACGTTCAGATATAATACACTATGAAATATTAGACACATAATGGACATATATATTCTAAAGAGGAAGTTATTTTGCATTTTTAGATTTATATTTAAAGCCTAAAGTTGCTCATAAAAAAACAATCAGACCAGGTTAGATTCAACCTCAGAGAAACGTTCAAATGTTGCAGGTCATAAAACCATAGCACAGGTGTAACTTACAGTTTAGAGCTGCTAAAATACAAAAGTCAAGTTTTACTCTGAGGGAAAAGGTTTTTGTTTCTTAAAAATATATTTGTCAATAACAAGAGTGTTTTCTGAAGAGGTTTAGAGGGACACAAAGATGACACATTTGGACTTTTATTTTATCCAAGGAATTATCTGCCAATGGATAAGCACTTTAATAATAATGGCTTACACTTGTAATGGGCTTTACAGGCTTGTCAAAGCCTCTCAAAACGCTACAGTATAGTCATTATTCATTCATTTCCACACTTGGTGATGGTAAGCTACTATTGTAGCCACAGCTGCCCTGGGGCAGACTGACAGAAGCGAGGCTGCCAATCTGCGCCATCGGCCCCTCCGACCACCACCTATCATTCAAGCACACACCACTTTCATACTAGGCAATGTGGGTGAAGTGTCTTGCCTAAGGACACAACGACAGAACTTGGTCCGAGCGGGACTCGATCCCCCCCTTTACCATCATCTTGAGTCCAACAAATGTACAAATCATTTAGAAAGTGAAAAAATAGACCTATTATAATAAAAACAACAATAGTAATAGGCTTTAATTAACTCTAAATTGGATTTGGGATTGGATTATACAGTTTTTGTTTGTTTCATTCTGATGACTGATATATTTCTAAGTTACTCTTCAATAAAACTGTTCAAACTTTGTTTTTCTCCTGCCTCTGCCATTCAAAGAACAACAGCGTGGCGCCCTCTGCTGGAGCTCAGTGATACTGCACCTCAGTCACAGGTGTGGTTCTGCCTCAGGTGACAGTAAACCTGAAAGTAAAGAACCTGCTCAGAGACGACGCTGACGCAGTGAGTTTTTCTTGTGATTTATTTATAAAATCATAGAACAATGACTTGTCCTGTGTCCTCGGTTCAGCTCCACAGAAATAGCACTGATTTCTAAACAGGAGCCTTCTGTCTTTAACCACAATACACAGAATTCATCCAAAACGCAGGACATTTACAAGCACAGCACAGTTTAGACATTCAGAAAATAAAGATGTAGACATATATTTCTATTTGTAAGACAATAACTTATGTAAATTTGTGAAGCTTTGGTCCTTGTTTACAGGTGATTGCTTAGAATGAACTATAAATGTCACATGACCGACCAGGAAACAAAATCATTTTCAAAATGGTCAAACTACAAACAATTTGGTAAGATGTTTGACCAAATGTCAAATATCAGTTTTTAATCCATCCTTTTGTGACCTGGTGTAGACTTGGTTGGTTTTGTTTGAGACCAGTTCAGTATTTAGTCTTAATTTAGTCCCAGTTTAGTTCTGTTTGGATGTGCATGGTACTGGTTTAATCATGGTATAATCCTAAAGTGCAGGAAGTAAAATATTTTAAAAAGTTGTTAAGTCACAAGTGTCCAGCAGAGGGAGACAGAGACCCATCAGACCTCTGGGTGCAGGACATAGACACATTTCACAGTGACTCCACATCTGGAGAACAGAGCTTCTAAACAGGACACATCTCTGTATGTTTTGTTCAAATGGACTCTTCTTCTGATTCCAGCTCCTACAACATGGAGTCACCTGGACCTGGCCCCGGGTCTAAACCCAGACCTAAACCTGCTCCCAGCTCTATGTCTCTGAAAAGTGACCGCTCCAAAGCCTATCCTCCAGACTTTAGAGAAGCTCCTCCTGAAGACCAGAGGTAAAACCTTCTTAATCCAGAGCTCTGGGCATGTTCTGAGGACAGCGTCACCTGCTGTTCATCCTTCATCAGTGCAAACAGTGATCCTATGTTTTAATGGAGCTACTCTCAGTGTGAGACAGGATCACAGGGTCTTCTACAGATTGTACAGAGGTCTCAGAATCAGCTGTTCTGAACCAGGACTGTCCTGAATAAATCACCAACGTGAAACTACTGCACTACAGTATATTATGTATTTCATTTTTATAAAATTTTCAACTGCATTTCAAAATCAGAACAGAATCAGAATTACTTTTATTCACCCCCAAGAGGTAATTCTTTATGTTACAGGGTTTTTAAATGGTAAATATCAGATCATAAATCTCAGATCATAAATACAGTAAGTCTATGAAAACTCCAATCTCAGCTCCCTCTTCCTCAGCCCTGTCAATGAGACTGAGATCGTCCAGGTTGTGGGATGGTTTAAGAGCAAAATGTGAATAATATCTCCATCCTTCAGAAAAAGGCAATAATGCTGGTTACATACGAATCCACTGTTTTTTAAGCTGAAAATAATTAACTTTGAAGATATAGTTAAATTTAAAACTCTGCAAAATATGTACAAAGCATGTTACAATCTTCTTCCAAATAATATCCAAAACATGTTCCTAAATAGAGATAATACATATAATCTGAGGGGTCAAATGAACTTTAAGAAACAGTGCATTCGTACTACTCTGAAAAGTATGTTCATTACACAACGTGGAGTTGACCTATGGAATGAACTAGATAAAAGCTTAAAATGCAGTGTGTCATTAGTAAACTTTAAAAGAATGTACAAGGTAAATGTATGTAAAAACTATGTCACTGAAGAGGGATCATCATCAAAACTATGAATACTCACCTATGGTTTGGTAACAAGTTCTGAAATGTAAATTTTTATTAGGTTTCTATTACTGTTACCGTACACTACTAGTGCATTATCATGTTCATTCTGGCTGGGCCAAATCTGTGTGTATCTATGTGCACAGACAGACACGTACATATAACACATGCATGCACATGCACGCGTGGTGTGTATGGGCACGTGTATGGATTAAGACTGACATGCACACATAACACATGCATGCACATGCCCTCGCACACGGGGTGTGTATGGGCATGTGCATGAATTAAGATTGACACATACACATAACACAAGGTGAATTAAGAAACGGTACAAGCATCTGGTGCATCTATTGTTGGTATGGGGAATTTTCATACGTATTATTATTATGGGTTTTTTTTATTTTTTATGCTTCTGTCAGTAATCAACTGCTGTGTTGCTTTTGTTGTAGATAAAGATGGGGGGTAAGCTAATATAAGTATCTACTTCTGCTTAGCAAATCTTATATGATAAATGTGATCGTTTGTGATCGCTTACTTTCTTTCTTGTACCTGCTCAAATAAACTTCATTCATTCATTGTATAGTGAGACTTCAGAGTTCAGCAGTTTGATGGTGACAGACAGGAATGATGTCCTGTGTCAGTGGAGCAGCAGTAAGGGGTTTGGGGTTTGGGTTCATGGGGTTAGGGTTGTCTCTTAGTGGAGCAGCATGACAGTAACAGTCTATGGCTGAACAAGCTCTTGTAGCTGACCAGCACATTGTGGAGTGGGTGGGAGGGACAGTCCAGAATAGTCCTGATTTTGGCCAACACCCTCCTGTCCGACACACGGCCGACCTTCTTGATGATCTTATTGAGTCTAGTAGCGTCCCTCACACACATTCTGCTGCCCCAGCAGACCACAGAGTACATGATGGCACTGAAGTACCAGTCTCCTGTTCTGTCAGGCTTGTGTTAACACTTTTCAGGCTCTCATGACAACGTTTCTGTGTAGACTCTGCACACCTGACCGAGCGACAGGTGCGACGGAGGAGAGGCACCTGACTGAAAGGGTTTAAGAAGACTCCCACACCCTGTCTCACTCTTGGGTCACTTTTAGTAATACAACGTTTTGGTCCCTCTGACTTTCCTCAGTTTTGGGGTCAACTCCTTCTGCTCCTCTTATGTAAGTTAAGAGACTGCCCCCTTAAGAGTCTTCAACCAATCACAATAACATCTCACTGGACTGAAACGTTAAACCAAGAGTGAGGTACTGTGCGGGAGTCTTCTTAAAACCTTTCAGTTCAGTCTCTCATGACAAACCTGATGTATAAATTCATCTGTGGTCTAAATGAGTGTCTGAACTCTGTGGTGATGATGCTGGTGAGTCCCAGGTTTACTGCTGTGCAGAACCACTGCTCTTTATGGAAACACTGACTGTCTTTTATAACCCTGTTTTACTGTTGTCTCTTATTGTGTTCATTTATGGACCATGAGTCTGGAATAAATTAATGATGATGAATTTATTGTTTTACAGGGAGCCAGGCACAAAGGAGCAGCTGGACGCCATATTCAGGGTGAGTACCACACAAGTGGAGCATGTGTGGGGTTCTCTGAGGTGCTCGTCAGGTACTCTCTTTGACTAAATCTCTTCTCTTATTGTTCTGTTCCAGCGTCTGGAGGAGGACGTCCTGACTTTTGTCAAAGAGCAGCTGCAAAGGCTCCACGGGCTCCTGGCCTCAGATTACCCAGAATGCTCTGAGAGTGAGGAGGAGGAGCAGAGCAGCAGAGAGGCGGTTCTGAACATCACCCTGGACTTCCTGAGGAGGATGGACCAGGAGCAGCTGGCTCAGCGCCTACAGGACAGTAAGAACTCTGTTTCTGTCCATCTGAGGAACAGACCACACCAGACTTGACTTCACAGTAACAAAAGTCTACAGGTGTTTTAGGCTCACAGAAAGTACTTTGACCCTGGTACATTAGGTGGATGATTTATTCATCTGAGAAACAGCTGTCACTTCTGGATTGAATTTGTATCTTGGATTTTCATCAAACAAGAGACAATTACCTTTCAAAAATAAAACAGTTTGTGTTTTTTGAACTACAAATTGTATCAAATATGTAAATAATGTAGGAATAATCTACCATAACATAGAATTAAGAGTGTTTACATCTCACTAACTGCCATTCACTGATACTACTTTAAATTTACTATTAAAAATGAATAATTTATTTCATGACATTCTTGTGAAGAAGTTTTTTTCACAAACCAGAAGTAGGTTGAGTTGACAGTTGTTTGTGTTTTTATTCAGGAAACACTGTTGGAGTTTGTAGAGATAAACTGAAGAGGCATCTGCAGCAGAGGTTCAGCCGAGTGTTTGAGGGCGTGGCTAAAGCAGGAGACTCCACCCCCCTGACCCAGATCTACACAGAGCTCTACATCACAGAGGGCGGAGCCTCAGAGGTCAACCAGGAACATGAGGTCAGACACATGGAGACTGCATCCAGGAGACCGGCTTCTCCAGAGACCACCATCACATGTGAAGACCTCTTTAAAGCCCGCCCACATTCACCAGAGCCAATCAGAGCGGTGCTAACAAAGGGCGTGGCCGGCGTAGGGAAAACAGTGCTGACTCAGAAGTTCTGTCTGGACTGGACTGAAGGCAGAGCCAACCAGGACCTCCAGCTGCTGTTTCCGTTCACTTTCAGAGAGCTCAATGTGCTCAGAGACACACAGTTCAGTCTGGTGGGTCTGCTGCACCACTTCTTCAGTCTATCCAAAGGTCTCTTCAGCTTCCAACAGCTTCAATTGCTTTTCATCTTTGACGGTCTGGACGAGTGCAGACTTCCTCTGGACTTCAGCCGAACCCCAGTACTGACCAACCCCACAGAGTCCACCTCAGTGCATGTGCTGCTGGTGAACCTCATCAGGGGGAGCCTGCTTCCCTCCGCTCACCTCTGGATAACCACACGCCCCGCTGCAGCCAATCAGATCCCTGCTGAGTTTGTCTTCATGGTGACAGAGGTGCGAGGGTTCACTGACTCAAAGAAGGAGCAGTACTTCAGGAAGAGGTTCAGAGACCAGGCCACAGCCGTCATCTCCCACATCAAGAGCATCCGCAGCCTCCACATCATGAGCCACATCCCGCTCTTCTGCTGGATCCTCTCCACAGTTATACAGAAGCTTCTGGAACAGACACAGGAACCAGAGCTGCCCTGGACTCTCACACAGATGTACATCCACTTCCTGGTGGTTCAGGCCAAAGTCCAGAACATCAAGTATCACCAGGGATCAGGGGTGGACGTTCACTGGACTCCAGAGACCAGGGAGATGGTGCGGTCTCTGGGAAAACTGGCCTTTGAGCAGCTGCAGAAAGGAAACCTGATCTTCTACGAGTGTGACCTGAGTGAGTGTGGGCTGGACGCTGCAGTGGCCTCAGTGTACTCCGGAGTGTTCACACAGGTCTTTAGAGAGGAGCCAGGCCTGTACCAGGACAAGGTCTACTGCTTCATCCATCTGAGTGTGCAGGAGTTTCTGGCTGCTCTTCACGTCCATCAGATGTTCACAGTGTCTGGAGTCAACCTGCTGGAGGTTCAACAAACTTCTTTTTTTGCTCGATTGTTCAAAAACAAGACTGAACTGAGTTTTCTGCACTGCTCTGCTGTGGACCAGGCCTTACAGAGTCCAAACGGACACCTGGACCTGTTCCTGTGCTTCCTCCTGGGGCTGTCTCTGCCGACCAATCAGAGCCTGCTGCAGGGTCTGCTGACTCAAACAGAAAGTGACTGGACCAATCAGAAGACAGTAAAATACATCAAACAGAAGCTGAATGAAAAGGGTCTGTCTGCAGAGAGAAGCCTGAACCTGCTCCACTGTCTGAACGAGCTGAACGAGCACAGTCTGGTGAAGGAGATACAGCAGTACATGAGAGAAGGACGGATCTCCAGGTTAAGTTGTCCTGCCCAGTGGTCGGCTCTGTCCTTCCTGTTACTGTCCTCAGACTCAGACCTGGAGGAGTTTGACCTGAAGAAATACCAACGCTCAGAGACAGCTCTCCTGAATCTTCTGCCAGTGGTCAAAGCCTCCACCAAAGCCCTGTGAGTCCAGACTGTATTTAAACTCTTTTGTCATGGTTCTAGTCTCTAATGTCCCTCTCTCCTCAGACTGTAGAAATCTTAAATTGGATTTTGGTAGGAACAAATTACATCAGTAATAATAGATTTTTTTAAGTTAAAAATGCCACATAGGAGGTGTTGGGATGAAGTTGTAGTACAAATAAGTAAAACTTAAAAAGTTTGCACTATATAAAATTGAAATCAGACATTTACATATGTTTATATAAAAAGACACATAGGCTTTTTTGTTCTCACTGTCTGACATGAAATCAGAATGAACTTTTCCTGTTTTAGGTTAAGTAGGGTTACCAAAATTTGCTAAATGCCAGAATAATGAGAGAATAATTTTAGACTAGAATTTTTCATTACTTTCAGAAGTCAGAAGTTTACATACATTTGATTAGTATTTGGAGCCATTGCCTTTAAACTGTATGGCTCCATAAGCTTCTTAATAGTTGGCAGGAATATGGCCCATTCTGACTGAACTGGTGTAACTGAGTCAAGTTTGTTGGTCTCCTTGCTTGCACATAGATTAAGATTAGGGCTTAGTGATGGCCACGCCAAAACATTGACTTTGTTATACTTAAGCCACTTTGTAACATGTAAAATAGGCTTTCTCAGACTGAGTGTCTCCAAGGTCAAAGTGCAGAGGGGCTGATCTGCAGGAAAGGAGGAAGAGGGAAAGAGCTCACAGTGCAGTGGCCAAAGCCAAGGCTCATCCTAAACCTGAGGCAGTGTGTGAAATCAGGGCAGGGATGTAACAGCAAAGTGTGGGCCCTGGGTACAAATTGTCTTGGTGGGCCTGCACTACATGTCGTCTAATGAAAAATGCCTATTAGAGACTTTGTGAAGGGCCCCTTGGTAAACAGTACCCTTTAACCCCCCAGTCCGATGCCCCTGGATCAGGGGACAGAGGCAGGCTGCTCCACTCCTCCATTGCTCTCATAGAGAGTAACCCTGAGTTGACACTGGGTGTTTGCCACCAATTAAGCATAACGTGCGCACATTTCCCTAACATCTCATGCTCCCCCCAAACAGGAGTGCTGCACACTTTGAGAAGCTCTGTTGTAATCTCTAATGTCCCTCTGTCTTCTTAGTCTTCAATGCTGTGGCCTGTCCCCTCACATCTGTGGTCCTCTGGCCTCAGTCCTCAGCTCCTCCAGTCTCACACACCTGGATCTCAGTCACAACGACCTCCAGGACTCAGGAGTGAAGCAGCTGTGTTTGGAACTGAAGAGTGCTTCCTGCCGACTAGAGGCGCTCAGGTGAGACACTCCCATGATACACTGCCTGAGTATGTCCACATGAATGTAATACTGTGTATCTTTAGGTTGTCTGGATGTCTGGTCTCAGAGAGGGGCGGGGCTTCTCTGGCCTCAGCTCTGAGCTCCACCTCCTCCCATCTCAGAGAGCTAGACCTGAGCTACAACCATCCCGGACCCTCAGCTGAGGTCCTGGCCTCTCTACGGGATGACCCCCACTGCCCCCTGCAGTCTCTCAGGTGTGGGTCCTGGTTCAGTGGGTCTCTGATCCATGCTTGGTCCAGGTCTTGGTCTCTGGTCTGGTCTGAACTGGACTTGTGTGTTTCAGGTTGGATCCTGCTGGAGAACAGTGGATGGTCCCAGGTCTGAGGAAGTGTGAGTCATTAAACATTAGACATTAGGCCACTTTACCATTTTGCAGGGACACATTTTTCTTTATGTTTGGGGGTCACAAACACCGTTGGTTGTTATTATGTGGGTCACAACTGAAAAGGGTTGAAAACTCTGCTCTAACTAATGTGCAGATGGTTTACAGACCACAAATTATAAATAATTTGTGTCAATGTCATAAACATCTGGAAATCATTGATTTAACTGTTTTTCTACAGTTGACATTTCTCAGCAGCCAATTATTCAAACTGTGTTTCACGTGGTACACAACATAATTCAAAGTGCTTTACAGAATAAGAAAGACAATAAAAGCACAATACAAGCAAATAAAAACATAAGCAATAATAATAATAACAATAAAATAATAATAAAAACATAACTGTGGGCACCAACTGGAGGCCAGTCTCTGAGGTTCAAGAGAGTCCTGGACCAAACCAGGTCAGGGTCCAAACAGACACCCAGGTCTGTGACAGAGAACAAGAGGGAACCATTGTGGCCTACAATAGAAAAATACTGCCCATTTAGTTGGAAAAATACACTTCTCTCATTAATCTGGAGATTTGTAAATGTAAGGCCCTGGCCACAATCTCTGAAACTCCAATAAACTTTGTTCATTCTCCTTTACACCAGTGTGGAGTTAGGTGGTGTTTGGTGGAATTGCGTAACATCTAGTTGCTCTATAGCTTTTCATATGTATTATTACAGCTTAAAATGTAAAGAAAATACAACTTTTCTGATTTCAAGGAACAAGAAGTGATGTGACGTGTTTGTGTCCTCAGATTCCTGTGAGTTTTCTCTGGATCCAAACACAGCTCACAGAAAACTCAAACTGTCTGAGGACAAACGGACAGTGACCTGTGTGAGAGAGGAGCAGCAGTATCCAGATCATGAGGACAGATTTACAGGCTACTATCAGGTCCTGAGCTCCACTGGCCTGAGGGGGCGCTGTTACTGGGAGGTGCAGTGGAGTGGAGTGGTGGTTGATATATCAGTGAGTTACAGAGGAATCAGACGGAGAGGAGAGAGAGAGGAGTGTTGGTTTGGAGGCAATGATCAGTCCTGGAGGCTGAGGATCTTTAGTGAACGTTACTATTTCTATCACAACAACAGACACACAGACCTCCCCTCCTCCTCCCCCTGTTTCTCAAGACGAGTGTCTGTGTTCCTGGACTCTGAGACTGGATCTCTGTCCTTCTATGAGGTCCGCTCTGATGGAGAACTGTTCCACCTCCACACCTTCAGCTCCTCCTTCACTGAGCCTCTATTTTCTGGGTTTGGGGTGTGGAGGGAAGGTGACTCTGTGTCTGTGGTGGATCTGAGGAGAGACTTCTCTGACTCATTCATGATATGAAAAAGCAGCTTTTCTTCATTCTTCTGCACATAGAGAAAATTGACTGGGGCAAGTCATGTGTTTCAAATCTGATGTAAAAACATTTTCTCCTCTTTTAGCCTCACACCTGTGATTCTTCAAAACTGAGAGGAATTAAAGTAGTGAGTCAATAACAGGAGACAAGTAAAAGTATTGTGTTTTTGTATCTATGGACTGATGTAACAGTGAACTGTGCAAGTGGTTAATGTGTCTGTTATAAGAGAAACTCCTGGGTTTGTAAATCGCTCATGCTTCACTTTAAAATGTGATACTGTGTGTGTGGCTCAGAGAGTGGACAGTGTGAACTGCTTTTACTTTTGACTCAATGTAACTGCAATGTATCATTGATTTGTGTAAATCAGGGACTGCAGATGGAAACTCACTGTTTAGCTCTAATCTGGTGTGGAACATCTCTGTTTTTATGATCTTAATGTCTCTGTACACTGTCCCTTCAAATAAAGACAAAGCTAAACAAACACAAGTCATTTTACACTGACCTGGACTTAGTTGGAGTGTGATTCAGTTCTACTACTACAAGTTTAAGTAATCTCCATCCTCATGTATTCAAAATGCCATTGCTCCAGCCTACTCCGTGTTAACCTCCAGTACTAGTATCTGCAGTTTGGATCTACATTTTATTCTTAGTGCTTTGATGCCACCTATTGGCAACATGTGACTTTGATGCCTAGGTGACCAATTCTCACGTATCAAGTACATAAATTGATTTATGCCAACATCTTGTTTTATTGTGAATATATTTCAAGATCAATACATAGACCTATAGAATAATTCAATACATTAGCAGTTTAATATCAAAAACATAACAGTCATATATCTAGAGTTTGAAACCAGTGATGCTGAAGACATTTCTTTAATAGATTTTTTTTGTTCAAAAGAAAAATCTGACAAATTCTTCAAGGCACTGCTATTATGACTATGATAAATCTTCTACTTTCTACTCAACTGCACTTATTCAGGTTATTTTCTGTTTAAAAATATTGTTTCTATTTTGTAGAAATGGGTCTGACTGATATTGGGTGTCTAGAATTTTCAGCACTCACCTATCTAATAAAGGCAGAAATAAGCAGGGTTCATGTCATGAATGGCCTAATTTTAGCCTTGTAAAAAAAAATACATATCTATCTATAGCTACAAGAGGGACTTAGATAATCTACTAGACTATGTGCTGCTATTATTTATGAATCACATTTTTATTAGTGTTTGGCTAATCAATACACAGTAGACAGTCTATTTCATTTATCATGTTTATTGCAAAGTCCAGCATTGCAATACTTACAATGAATAACATCTTATTAAAAAACATTTACCTTGCACCAAAATGTGAAAAACTGAGATCTTCCCTATTAACTGATTAAAGTGAATCAGTGAAAATGGAATATTTACAACTGTGGTAATATTAAAACATACTACTTAGTAGCAAAACAGTTACAGTACATTGTAATAACTAGTCTTTTAACAGTCCACAGTATATTTCAGTCCCAGAGTTCAGGTCTGATTGCTTTAGTCCACCTCTTCGATCGTGGGCCCCTGAGAGCCTCCGCGGGCCTCCTCTCTGCAGGTGCTTGTGGGTGGGGCTCCTTGGTAGAGCTTACTGATGATGGGGTTACACACTTTCTCCAGCTCCTTCTGCTTGTGCTGGTACTCCTCCACCTCAGCCAGCTGGTTACTGTCCAGCCAGCTCATGGTCTCATCACACTTGTCTAGCAGCTTCTTGCGATCGTCCTGGCTCAGTTTGCTGCTCACTGCCTCATCCTGGATGCTGTTTTTCACAGTGAACACATAGGCCTCTAGAGCGTTCTTGGCACTGACCCTGTTCCTCTGGACTTCATCCTCAGCTTTGAACTTCTCAGCGTCCTGCACCATCTTCTCAATCTCCTCTTTGCTGAGTCGGCCCTTGTCGTTTGTGATGGTGATCTTGTTCTCTTTGCCGGTGCTCTTGTCCACGGCCGACACATTCAGGATACCATTGGCGTCAATGTCAAATGTCACTTCGATTTGAGGGACGCCTCGGGGGGCAGGGGGGATGCCCGTCAACTCAAAGCGACCCAGCAGATTGTTGTCCTTAGTCATGGCACGCTCCCCTTCGTACACCTGGATGAGGACTCCGGGCTGGTTGTCAGAGTAGGTGCTGAAGGTCTGAGTCTGCTTGGTAGGGATGGTGGTGTTGCGTTTGATGAGAGCGGTCATGACTCCTCCGGCTGTCTCGATGCCGAGGGACAGAGGAGCCACATCCAGAAGCAGCAGGTCCTGAACCTTCTCAGAGGTGTCCCCAGAGAGAATGGCAGCCTGGACAGCCGCACCATATGCCACCGCCTCGTCTGGGTTGATGCTCTTGTTCAGGTCACGGCCGTTGAAGAAGTCCTGCAGGAGTTTCTGGACTTTAGGGATCCTGGTGGAGCCTCCCACTAGGACAACATCATGGATCTGTCCTTTGTCCATCTTGGCATCCCTCAGGGCCTTCTCCACAGGCTCCAGTGTTCCCCTGAACAGGTCTGAGCACAGCTCCTCAAAGCGTGCTCTGGTGATAGAGGTGTAGAAGTCTTGTCCCTCAAACAGAGAGTCGATCTCGATGCTGGCCTGAGAGCTGGAGGACAGGGTCCTCTTGGCCCTCTCGCAGGCTGTGCGCAGCCTCCTCAGGGCTCTCTTGTTCTGGCTAATGTCCTTCTTGTGTTTCCTCTTGAACTCCTCCACAAAGTGGTTGACCATGCGGTTGTCAAAGTCCTCCCCTCCCAGATGTGTGTCTCCGGCCGTGGCCTTGACCTCAAAGACACCGTCATCGATGCTGAGGATGGACACGTCAAAGGTGCCTCCTCCCAAGTCAAAGATGAGGACGTTACGCTCCCCGGAGCGGCCTTTGTCCAGGCCATAGGCAATGGCGGCGGCTGTGGGCTCGTTGATGATTCTCAGGACATTGAGGCCAGCGATCACACCTGCGTCTTTAGTGGCTTGTCTCTGAGAGTCGTTGAAGTAGGCCGGGACTGTGATTACTGCGTTGGACACTTTCTGGCCTAAGTAGGCCTCTGCCACTTCCTTCATCTTCACCAGAACCATGGAGGAGATCTCCTCAGGGCTGAAGGTCTTGTCTTCTCCCTTGTACTCCACTCTGATTTTGGGCTTGCCTCCGTCACTCACCACATTGAAGGGCCAGTGCTTCATGTCGGCCTGCACGGTGGTGTCATCGAACCTGCGGCCGATCAGCCTCTTGGCGTCAAACACTGTGTTGTTGGGGTTGAGGGCCACCTGGTTCTTGGCAGCATCACCGATGAGGCGCTCAGTGTCGGTGAAGGCCACATAGCTGGGGGTGGTCCTGTTGCCCTGGTCATTGGCGATGATTTCCACCTTTCCATGTTGAAAGACTCCCACACATGAGTATGTGGTGCCCAGGTCAATGCCAACAGCCACTCCTTTTGCAGACATCTTGGTTCTGTATTGGTCTCCTGAAAAACAATTAAAAAAAAATGTTAATTTGAAGTAATTTATAGTAACTATAAGTGTAATTACAACTGTTATAATAACTAGACTACTTATCATTTTACATTGAATATTTATTCTAAAGATAAATATTAAAATAATTTCAATATGTTTATACTGACTGCTAGACATCTAAATAATACTTCTCAAATACAATGATTTTAAAAATTGACAAAGTCTTCAAATATTGTCTAGAAAGTAGTGTAGTTACTTACAGTTCAATCAAAGAGATGAAAGTTATGAATAAGTCTGTAGTCCCAGTGTTCTTCTTTCACTGCTCTGTATCTCTGTAGAGTCTCGTGCTCTCTGTAGTTCGCTGTGGCTCTCTGTAGTTCTCTGTAGTTCGCTGTGGCTCTCTGTGGCTCTCTGTGTGTAGCTTCTTACGCAGCTCTTCTGTTTGAATCGTCTCCTCTCCTGCCTCGCTCTGTATTTACACTCTTCCCGCCTTCTTCTGGCTCTTTCTGGAAACCTCCCGCCCCTTCTGTGATTCTGTCCAATCAGAGCGTTGAGCGACAGCACAGCGTGGTGACGTCATGGCACGTTACCGTCTGCGCGCCCCTCCCTCAAACATTCTGCTGTTTTCTAGACTCCGATAGAAACGTGGAGAAAACCCTAGAAAATATCTCATATTTACTGTTGAGGGGTTTTCAGAGGATTCATTGACGCCTTATGCAATAGACTAAAACTATACTGTCTTACTTAAGCCGTTTCAGAATGATTTTGCTATTAATATGCTAGGCCTATTTTGTTCTTTTTGTGATTATTCTATTGATAAAAATTGAATTGTATTAAAAAAAGGGGTGGATAGTATATAGAAAAATGGATATGATATTGCAACTGTTCTAACGATATGCAAACAAAAGTACAGAGTGATACTTCTGCGCTTTAGTTAATTTTATTTTCCATTCATGTTTTGTGCAATACTCAAGACTTTTACACTCACATTTAGCACATTCCTGATCCATTGTTAAAATATTGTTGAATATCGTGAGATAATGAAAAAAAAAAATACGGACAAACCCCCCCCCCCCCCCCCCCCCCCCCCCCCCAATATCTCGATTTTTAAAAAATTTATTTATTTTTTATTTTTTTGCATTATCTCACGATATTCAACAATATTTTAACAATGGATCAGGAATGTGCTAAATGTGAGTGTAAAAGTCTTGAGTATTGCACAAAACATGAATGGAAAATAAAATTAACTAAAGCGCAGAAGTATCACTCTGTACTTTTGTTTGGGAGATTACCTCGATGTTTCTTCCCATTTCATTTTTACTCAGCTTTTTAGTGTATTTTTTTATTGTTTCATTTACAGATGATATACTCGATATTCTAATTTTGCATATCGTTAGAACAGTTGCAATATCATATCCATTTTTCTATATACTACCCACCCCTTTTTTTTAATACAATTCAATTCTTATCAATAGAATAATCACAAAAAGAACAAAATAGGCCTAGCATATTAATAGCAAAATCATTCTGAAACGGCTTAAGTAAGACAGTATAGTTTTAGTCTATTGCATAAGGCGTCAATGAATCCTCTGAAAACCCCTCAACAGTAAATATGAGATATTTTCTAGGGTTTTCTCCACGTTTCTATCGGAGTCTAGAAAACAGCAGAATGTTTGAGGGAGGGGCGCGCAGACGGTAACGTGCCATGACGTCACCACGCTGTACTGTCGCTCAACGCTCTGATTGGACAGAATCACAGAAGGGGCGGGAGGTTTCCAGAAAGAGCCAGAAGAAGGCGGGAAGAGTGTAAATACAGAGCGAGGCAGGAGAGGAGACGATTAAAACAGAAGAGCTGCGTAAGAAGCGACATACAGAGAGCCACAGAGAGCCACAGAGAGCCACAGCGAACTACAGCGAACTACAGAGAGCCACAGCGAACTACAGAGAGCCACAGCGAACTACAGAGAGCACGAGACTCTACAGAGATACAGAGCAGTGAAAGAAGAACACTGGGACTACAGACTTATTCATAACTTTCATCTCTTTGATTGAACTGTAAGTAACTACACTACTTTCTAGACAATATTTGAAGACTGTCAATTTTTTAAATCATTGTATTTGAGAAGTATTATTTAGATGTCTAGCAGTCAGTATAAACATATTGAAATTATTTTAATATTTATCTTTAGAATAAATATTCAATGTAAAATGATAAGTAGTCTAGTTATTATAACAGTTGTAATTACACTTATAGTTACTATAAATTACTTCAAATTAACATTTTTTTTTTATTGCTTTTCAGGAGACCAATACAGAACCAAGATGTCTGCAAAAGGAGTGGCTGTTGGCATTGACCTGGGCACCACATACTCATGTGTGGGAGTCTTCCAACATGGAAAGGTGGAAATCATCGCCAATGACCAGGGCAACAGGACCACCCCCAGCTATGTGGCCTTCACCGACACTGAGCGCCTCATCGGTGATGCTGCCAAGAACCAGGTGGCCCTCAACCCCAACAACACAGTGTTTGACGCCAAGAGGCTGATCGGCCGCAGGTTCGATGACACCACCGTGCAGGCCGACATGAAGCACTGGCCCTTCAATGTGGTGAGTGACGGAGGCAAGCCCAAAATCAGAGTGGAGTACAAGGGAGAAGACAAGACCTTCAGCCCTGAGGAGATCTCCTCCATGGTTCTGGTGAAGATGAAGGAAGTGGCAGAGGCCTACTTAGGCCAGAAAGTGTCCAACGCAGTAATCACAGTCCCGGCCTACTTCAACGACTCTCAGAGACAAGCCACTAAAGACGCAGGTGTGATCGCTGGCCTCAATGTCCTGAGAATCATCAACGAGCCCACAGCCGCCGCCATTGCCTATGGCCTGGACAAAGGCCGCTCCGGGGAGCGTAACGTCCTCATCTTTGACTTGGGAGGAGGCACCTTTGACGTGTCCATCCTCAGCATCGATGACGGTGTCTTTGAGGTCAAGGCCACGGCCGGAGACACACATCTGGGAGGAGAGGACTTTGACAACCGCATGGTCAACCACTTTGTGGAGGAGTTCAAGAGGAAACACAAGAAGGACATTAGCCAGAACAAGAGAGCCCTGAGGAGGCTGCGCACAGCCTGCGAGAGGGCCAAGAGGACCCTGTCCTCCAGCTCTCAGGCCAGCATCGAGATCGACTCTCTGTTTGAGGGACAAGACTTCTACACCTCTATCACCAGAGCACGCTTTGAGGAGCTGTGCTCAGACCTGTTCAGGGGAACACTGGAGCCTGTGGAGAAGGCCCTGAGGGATGCCAAGATGGACAAAGGACAGATCCATGACGTTGTCCTAGTGGGAGGCTCCACCAGGATCCCTAAAGTCCAGAAACTCCTGCAGGACTTCTTCAACGGCCGTGACCTGAACAAGAGCATCAACCCAGACGAGGCGGTGGCATATGGTGCGGCTGTCCAGGCTGCCATTCTCTCCGGGGACACCTCTGAGAAGGTTCAGGACCTGCTGCTTCTGGATGTGGCTCCTCTGTCCCTCGGCATCGAGACGGCCGGAGGAGTCATGACCGCTCTCATCAAACGCAACACCACCATCCCTACCAAGCAGACTCAGACCTTCAGCACCTACTCTGACAACCAGCCCGGAGTCCTCATCCAGGTGTACGAAGGGGAGCGTGCCATGACTAAGGACAACAATCTGCTGGGTCGCTTTGAGTTGACGGGCATCCCCCCTGCCCCCCGAGGCGTCCCTCAAATCGAAGTGACATTTGACATTGACGCCAATGGTATCCTGAATGTGTCGGCCGTGGACAAGAGCACCGGCAAAGAGAACAAGATCACCATCACAAACGACAAGGGCCGACTCAGCAAAGAGGAGATTGAGAAGATGGTGCAGGACGCTGAGAAGTTCAAAGCTGAGGATGAAGTCCAGAGGAACAGGGTCAGTGCCAAGAACGCTCTAGAGGCCTATGTGTTCACTGTGAAAAAACAGCATCCAGGATGAGGCAGTGAGCAGCAAACTGAGCCAGGACGATCGCAAGAAGCTGCTAGACAAGTGTGATGAGACCATGAGCTGGCTGGACAGTAACCAGCTGGCTGAGGTGGAGGAGTACCAGCACAAGCAGAAGGAGCTGGAGAAAGTGTGTAACCCCATCATCAGTAAGCTCTACCAAGGAGCCCCACCCACAAGCACCTGCAGAGAGGAGGCCCGCGGAGGCTCTCAGGGGCCCACCATCGAAGAGGTGGACTAAAGCAATCAGACCTGAGCACTGGGACTGAAATCTACTGTGGACTGTTAAAGACTATTTATTACTATGTATTTACAACTGTCTGCCTTTGGCACTTAAGACTTATGTTTTATATTGATAAACTACATGTAAATACTTGACTGTTAATATATTTATAAAAAACCTTTGCACTTTAACCTCCAGTCATGAAATGAGGTGATCTGAGTTGGAGTAAAAACACTACACTCAACTTCAATGTGTCAAACTTGAACATTAAATATGTTTTTTATAGATATATATACATATTTTTTCAATAAATGTGATGAAAGATGAACTTCTGTGATTTCTGTCATTGTTCTTAATGCAGTGAAGTAAAAATTTATTGGAGTAAAAAAAAATCACCAAATGTTTGGATTTCAATTTCAGTAAGCAGATTAAATGCATTTATAGTAGTGTAAAAGTAACAGGTGGGCGTTATGCCTGTGACATAATGATATAAAATTATAACAAAAAGTCATACAAACACAGCATTCAGTCAATCTAAAACGGTTTATGTCATTGAATGTAAACAGATATAGGATAAACAGAGTAGGTTAAACTATTGTCACTGTGGTATAAAAAATATCAGTTGTACTTATCAATTTAGACTAAGTTAGGCCCACATAAATAAATCTTCATATTCCACAATGTTGATCATTCCAATATTGTTTAAACCAAACAAAATGACCATTAGTTAGATGAGGTCTCAGTGTTGGCTATTTCATGAATTAATCAGATGTTTTGGCTGAGGATCAAGGCTCTCATTGTACATGCTCTGTTCAAAACATTATTGGGTGAAAAAACCTACAAATGAAGTCATCTGACATATAACAAGAACAATTCAAAAACTTTCTTCTTGTCAGACAGGAAACTTTTTTACTTTCTAAGCAGTTTTGGCTAGTTCCAGTAAATATACATTAAAATAAGAACAAAAAATGTCACCTTTTTTCCAAAATATAACCTTTTCATAATTCACTATGTACATTTTCTTATTTTAACTGGTCAAATAACATACACAGTTTGGCCTATATTTGTGTGCAATAATATGACAATTTATTTATTTTTACTATCGAACTCTTTGTTTTAATGTTCATTTCAATTTACATGGACAACATATCTTACAATTAACAATATGTTGCAATCATTTCTATCTTGTTACTCTATAAAAAATACTCTTCAGCTGAATGGCTTTTAATTTCATACGTATTACTTAATAACACAAACACCCTTTTGACCACCATACCAATCTTTGTTGTAGTGTTCACAAAAAAAACCCTAAACTTCAACTATTACTATTTTCTGGTATTTTCTCAACATTTCTGGCAGAGCCTCTAGAACACAGCTGACTGTCTGAGGGAGGGGCACACAGACAGGACATGTGTCGGCCGTGGACAAGAGCACCGGCAAAGAGAACAAGATCACCATCACAAACGACAAGGGCCGACTCAGCAAAGAGGAGATTGAGAAGATGGTGCAGGACGCTGAGAAGTTCAAAGCTGAGGATGAAGTCCAGAGGAACAGGGTCAGTGCCAAGAACGCTCTAGAGGCCTATGTGTTCACTGTGAAAAACAGCATCCAGGATGAGGCAGTGAGCAGCAAACTGAGCCAGGACGATCGCAAGAAGCTGCTAGACAAGTGTGATGAGACCATGAGCTGGCTGGACAACAACCAGCTGGCTGAGGTGGAGGAGTACCAGCACAAGCAGAAGGAGCTGGAGAAAGTGTGTAACCCCATCATCAGTAAGCTCTACCAAGGAGCCCCACCCACAAGCACCTGCAGAGAGGAGGCCCGCGGAGGCTCTCAGGGGCCCACCATCGAAGAGGTGGACTAAAGCAATCAGACCTGAGCACTGGGACTGAAATCTACTGTGGACTGTTAAAGACTATTTATTACTATGTATTTACAACTGTCTGCCTTTGGCACTTAAGACTTATGTTTTATATTGATAAACTACATGTAAATACTTGACTGTTAATATATTTATAAAAAACCTTTGCACTTTAACCTCCAGTCATGAAATGAGGTGATCTGAGTTGGAGTAAAAACACTACACTCAACTTCAATGTGTCAAACTTGAACATTAAATATGTTTTTTATAGATATATATACATATTTTTTCAATAAATGTGATGAAAGATGAACTTCTGTGATTTCTGTCATTGTTCTTAATGCAGTGAAGTAAAAATTTATTGGAGTAAAAAAAAAATCACCAAATGTTTGGATTTCAATTTCAGTAAGCAGATTAAATGCATTTATAGTAGTGTAAAAGTAACAGGTGGGCGTTATGCCTGTGACATAATGATATAAAATTATAACAAAAAGTCATACAAACACAGCATTCAGTCAATCTAAAACGGTTTATGTCATTGAATGTAAACAGATATAGGATAAACAGAGTAGGTTAAACTATTGTCACTGTGGTATAAAAAATATCAGTTGTACTTATCAATTTAGACTAAGTTAGGCCCACATAAATAAATCTTCATATTCCACAATGTTGATCATTCCAATATTGTTTAAACCAAACAAAATGACCATTAGTTAGATGAGGTCTCAGTGTTGGCTATTTCATGAATTAATCAGATGTTTTGGCTGAGGATCAAGGCTCTCATTGTACATGCTCTGTTCAAAACATTATTGGGTGAAAAAACCTACAAATGAAGTCATCTGACATATAACAAGAACAATTCAAAAACTTTCTTCTTGTCAGACAGGAAACTTTTTTACTTTCTAAGCAGTTTTGGCTAGTTCCAGTAAATATACATTAAAATAAGAACAAAAAATGTCACCTTTTTTCCAAAATATAACCTTTTCATAATTCACTATGTACATTTTCTTATTTTAACTGGTCAAATAACATACACAGTTTGGCCTATATTTGTGTGCAATAATATGACAATTTATTTATTTTTACTATCGAACTCTTTGTTTTAATGTTCATTTCAATTTACATGGACAACATATCTTACAATTAACAATATGTTGCAATCATTTCTATCTTGTTACTCTATAAAAAATACTCTTCAGCTGAATGGCTTTTAATTTCATACGTATTACTTAATAACACAAACACCCTTTTGACCACCATACCAATCTTTGTTGTAGTGTTCACAAAAAAAAACCCTAAACTTCAACTATTACTATTTTCTGGTATTTTCTCAACATTTCTGGCAGAGCCTCTAGAACACAGCTGACTGTCTGAGGGAGGGGCACACAGACAGGACATGTGTCGGCCGTGGACAAGAGCACCGGCAAAGAGAACAAGATCACCATCACAAACGACAAGGGCCGACTCAGCAAAGAGGAGATTGAGAAGATGGTGCAGGACGCTGAGAAGTTCAAAGCTGAGGATGAAGTCCAGAGGAACAGGGTCAGTGCCAAGAACGCTCTAGAGGCCTATGTGTTCACTGTGAAAAACAGCATCCAGGATGAGGCAGTGAGCAGCAAACTGAGCCAGGACGATCGCAAGAAGCTGCTAGACAAGTGTGATGAGACCATGAGCTGGCTGGACAACAACCAGCTGGCTGAGGTGGAGGAGTACCAGCACAAGCAGAAGGAGCTGGAGAAAGTGTGTAACCCCATCATCAGTAAGCTCTACCAAGGAGCCCCACCCACAAGCACCTGCAGAGAGGAGGCCCGCGGAGGCTCTCAGGGGCCCACCATCGAAGAGGTGGACTAAAGCAATCAGACCTGAACTCTGGGACTGAAATATACTGTGGACTGTTAAAAGACTAGTTATTACAATGTACTGTAACTGTTTTGCTACTAAGTATTATGTTTTAATATTACCACAGTTGTAAATATTCCATTTTCACTGATTCACTTTAATCAGTTAATAGAGAAGATCTCAGTTTTTCACATTTTGGTGCAAGGTAAATGTTTTTAATAAGATGTTATTCATTGTAAGTATTATATATCAATAAACATGATAAATGATATAGTGCCTAATGTGTTTTGATTAGCCAAACACTAATAAAAATGTGATTCATAAATAATAGCAGCACATAGTCTAGTAGATTATCTAAGTCCCTCTTGTAGCTATAGATATGTATTTTTTTACAAGGCTAAAATTAGGCCATTCATGACATGAACCCTGCTTATTTCTGCCTTTATTAGATAGGTGAGTGCTGAAAATTCTAGACACCCAATATCAGTCAGACCCATTTCTACAAAATAGAAACAATATTTTTAAACAGAAAATAACCTGAATAAGTGCAGTTGAGTAGAAAGTAGAAGATTTATCATAGTCATAATAGTAGTGTCTTGAAGAATTTGTCAGATTTTTCTTTTGAACAAAAAAAATCTATTAAAGAAATGTCTTCAGCATCACTGGTTTCAAACTCTAGATATATGACTGTTATGTTTTTGATATTAAACTGCTAATGTATTGAATTATTCTATAGGTCTATGTATTGATCTTGAAATATATTCACAATAAAACAAGATGTTGGCATAAATCAATTTATGTACTTGATACGTGAGAATTGGTCACCTAGGCATCAAAGTCACATGTTGCCAATAGGTGGCATCAAAGCACTAAGAATAAAATGTAGATCCAAACTGCAGATTAAGTACCACTACTTAATTTTTTTTTCAGGTCTTATTAAAAAAAAAAACATGGCTAAATTACATAATCCATCCTCTTAAAGGTTTGATGTAGTCACAGATCATCTACAAATAATTGTAAACATATGCCACTGAATAATAGTTTAAAATATATATCAGTTAACATGTTACTATGTATAATTGTTATTTGGGGGCAAGCTGAACACCATTAGTTCTACATATACGAGACAATGTAGAGCGTTTTATGTTAAACCCAATTTGCATTTATTTATTACTCATTAACATTCTTATGAAGAAAGACAAAGATAGTCAAAGTTGAAGTACTATATAGAAAAAAATAAGAGCACTCCAGAATGTATTTTATTACATAGACTTTATGCCATATCCAAGCAGTCAAATTAATTAATTTGCCTTAATGCAAATGTTTAGGACAAATATACAATATACAGATTAGCAGATTTACATACTTTTCACCTAGTCTGAAGTGAAAGCAGATATGCCCCCAAAACAACCCTCATCTTTATATGCAAGTCTCACTTTCTAATATCCACAATAGTTAGCATTTTAACTAAAGCTTTATTCTGAAACTTTTTGTATCCAGTTTAAAACAGAAAGCAATTTTCAAAACAGTCCCTACTCCCTGTGTTTCTTCCGCTTCTGTGCTTGTTTCTTCCTCCTCTCTGGCTGAGCTTTTTTCTGATTGGTTGCCGTCTGACTCTGTGATTTCTGATGGGACGCATTCTGCTGAGATTTCTTGAGCTCCTCGCGTCCCATTGGCTCGATGATGGCCCCTAGCTGTGTCACCACTTTGGCCTGGGTGACCTTCTTGACAGTTTTTTCACTGTTCCACGTCCTTCCCAGTGGACAGCGTATTGTGCTTTCGAACTGCGTGTGGTTGTCGAAAGGAAACGGGAGACTGCTAACTTGGTGCGGGGTGATACTTTTGTCCCTTTGTTCTGACATGATCACCTCTGGAAGTTTTGAATCTTTACGTTGTACAACTGGCCCAGTTTTGATTCTAAACTTTCTACGTTTATTTTTTGACGGCTTCAATCCCAGCCCACCCCATTCGCCCCATCCTGGGAGAGTCAAGTCGATCACTTTTGGTTTCCCAGCTGCTTCCTGTTTCCGTTTTTCTTTTAGGAAGTCAGAAACAACATCATCCCCTGCGAACGCTTCTTTGATAAGCCCACGCTGGTGTATTTCATCCTCCAGATCCTCCTCTTCTGCTTCTTCTGTCGTGAATTTCAGTGGGACATTTACAACTTTCGCCTCTTTCGTCAGAACTTCTTTCAATTCGATATTGCGTTTTCTCTTTTTAGCTTTTTTGGGTGATGGTTCTTTTGTGGTTTCTTCCAGCTGTACGATTTCAGTCACATCGTCTTTGATATTTTCAGACATTTCCAGATCTAGATTTTCTGCATCCTCAAATGTCTGAATCCTCGTAAGACCTTCAACTAGTGGCATTGAGTTGTCCACAATAAGTTCTTCTGGCTTCTCCTTCAACCCACGTATAATAGACGTAAACTCTGACAACTCATCTTCAGCAACGACATCCTCCTCCTCTTCCTCATCCTGGTCGGCCATTTGGTTTTCTTCCTCTTTACGCCTTTGACGCCTATTTTCAAATTCTCTCAGCAATGCTTCTTCTTCATTCACCTCCTCTTCCTCTTCAGACGACTCCTCTATCACAACCGCTTCATCCACCATCATAGATATTTTCTCTTCTTCTTGTTCTTCTTCTGTAAGTTTTCCTCTCATCCATGGATTTGCCACATTTTCAGCTTTTTCTGCGTCGTTCACAAAATCCGGCAGAACCTCCTCTGTTCCTTCCTCTTCCTCGTTGTCCTCCTCCTCATCGTTATTCAAAGCCGTGACCACCTTTTGTGTGAGGTCTTTGTTCAGTTCTAGCTGCTGCTGCATCGCCTTCCTCGCGTCTTCGTCGTACTTTGCCATAATAGCTTTCGACTTGGCCCATTTCCCGCTGTTCTGGTGCTTGAGCGACATCCTTTCTTGCATCCGCGCCATTTCTAACTTTTTCAACTCCTCTAGAGCCGCTTCGGGATTGGTCTTTACCATCTCGTCAAACTGCTTTAACATCTCTTTGCGCTTCGCCTTATTGTGAACTTTGTGGTACTTTTTGCTTTTGATTTTCCGCTCTCGACGTGCTTTAGCCTCATAGTATGATTGGAGAGCTCTGGATTTTTGGAGTTCAGCCCTGCGGATTTTGGCTTCCTCCAAACTCATAGCTTTGATGGATTCCTCTTCAGCGGGGGTGAGAACAGGGTTGTGTATGGGTTGTTTGTTGGCGTTGAGTAGAGCAAAAATCTCCTGTTCTAGTGGTGTACGGGCTTTCCATGCAGTCACCACATGTTCCATGGGTTTGGGCCCTGAGGGTTCCTGGTTCAATGGGAAAAGCAGCTGTTCGGCACGCTGGTTCTGCTTGATCACGCTCTTCCACTTAGACACCTCATCCGACACTTTCTGAAAGGCGATGTCTCGGTGAATGCGCTCCGTCTCCTGTCTGTAATGAAGAAAAGAAAACTATTAAATAAAAAAAAAAAACTGCTTTATAATAATTTATCTGCCAACTTCAATGCTCAACTCAAACACATGTAGGAATATAAGAATTAATAAAAAAGTATTACAGTGCTTAAAAAAAATAAAATAAAATAAAATAAATATATATATATATATATATATATATATATATATATATATATATATATATATATATATATATATATATATATATATATATATATATAACAAATGAAACACATTATTGGTCTCAAGATTTAAAATATAACAATAATAATGGCACTATAAGCGTGGCCGGGCAATTCTACGGAAAAAAAGTAAAATATTGAACCATACAATGTGAGGGAGGGCTACACAATTTTACAACCAAACAATGGATGTGGATGAAGTACTGAATTTTGTTAATTAAGTAAAAGATATAGAGATAAATAGATTTTCATGTGATACTTTTATTTGAGTAACTTTTTAAGTAAAAGTATTTAAGTACCCGTTTAAAAGTGTACTTTAAGAGTAAAAATATTTCACACAGGTGTTGTTAATTTGTTTAACTGTTAAATGAAGTCATATTTATCAAAAACGATTTTTAAGTTTTTCTTATGAATTTTGAGTATTTATTTTTGTTTGCTCAAAGCTGTTGGCTGAACTTGAAAACTTAAATCATACTAAAAATGTTTTTTACTTTTCAGTCTAGTTAAAAATGTAGTGGAGTAGAAAGTAGATATACCTCCTCCCAAATGTAGTTGAGTAAAAGTAAAAAGTATACACTGTAAAATGTACTTAAGTAAAGTACAGATACCTAAAAATTCTACTTAAGTACAGTACTTCACTACTTATACTACATTACCTTCCACCACTGCAACAAAATGATATCAAACTGCAATTTTTCTGCGAAGCATTCAAATTGTGAATACATTTGAGATTTGTGCAATAGTAAGATTTTGTTGAGAATTTATATCTGGGAGAAGCCTAACTGGCGCAAGAATCACATGCATTGACCATGTACCATATCTAGAAGTCTAAACTACAGGGTAAACAAGATTGTTTGCAGAGGAATGATGTTATTAAAAAAAAAAAGTGTTTATCGCCTTTTACTTTGACTATTTGAATTGTGATTTCGATGTTTATGTGATAAAGGTTGTGGCCCTACTATGAGATTAATAATAAAGTTCAAAGAAAAATGATACTGTCCTTTAGTAGTCAATGATAGGTCTGTCAAAAAATAGATAACTAAAACAAAGTAAAATTTAAGCAGGTCAATATGCTTTCTTTAACAGACCTTGTATGAACAAGAACACAAACTATAGAAACTATTATTAAGATACCATCAGCTCATTAAAGTGGGGTACTGTGTAATTAGGTTGTACTCTTTGATAATAAGAAATCACTTTTTTTTTCTACGTTTTGTCTGTTACTTCCTTATTTCTGCATTAGTACTATCCATCTGAAACATGTTCCAGAGCTTAGGTGCTTTAAACACTAGTTACCTGGAAAGTGGAGTGTCGAGTGTCTTGCGGCCCCGCTGGAGGGTCTCGATCTGCTTCTGGGCCTTCTTGGTGGCAGTGGGGATGAGGTCTGACAGCTCGATCTTTGATCCCTCTCCTACAGCGTTCACGCCGAACTCGGACACTTGGATCACTGCTTCGGACCTCTCCTCCAGACGCGTGCTCCGGTGCCCACCTCCCATGGAACTGATGGCTTGGACCAACTTGTTTCTTTTGCGTTCATCCTCCTCGTTTGCCTCCTCTTCATCTGCGCTTATCTCCGGGTTCAAATCCTCCTCCTCCCCGTCATCATCGTCGTAGCGAACTGCCCCAGAAACAGCCGTAAAATCCTCGGTTTCCTCTTGCATTTCACCCGAAGAGTCGCCGTTCGTTTCTTGGCGCTTTTTAACCTTTTTGCCCTTCTTCACCTTCATTTTACCTACTTTTTTCTTCATAACTTTGGCCATGCTGCAGCAGACACACTGATCCAAAACGACTGTACACACGTGTGCCGCAAAGCAAGCTGCACTGCCGTAAACCCCGGACTTGCCGTAGTAAAGGCAAAGTCGCAAAATGCTTTCTTTTTCCTCTTTTTTCCACACTTAAACGCAAATACAGCGAATAACGATGATTCAGAGTCGAGTATTTACACACACACTTTTACGTCAACGATAATTGTTCACAATTTAGTAATTATAATTTATTTTTATGCATTATTATTTATAGTTCACATTTAAGAATACATTTTTTTAAACTAATGGAATCAAAATTTGAGCCTATTATTTATTTATTATTTGTTGAAACTCCCATTTTATACCGTAAAAATGTAAATTGTTGTAGTTCCGCTGCTGTCATGTGACCTGTCATTCACAACATCAGGCCAAGATGGCGGCGGCGACTTCAGTTTTTCACAGAGTCAGAACAGGCTCCAAAATAGGCGCCCAATACGATCAGGATGGAAATATTATCCAGGTACATCCGTATATGTTATTGTATTATTCAAATGATACCCGAAAAAGATAAAGGTTAAGAAAAAATAGGCCTTAAATGGCTGTTAAGGAGGGCAACATTTGGAGCAATCTACAGAGCAAGCTAACTGACAGAGCCTCTAGTTTGTTCCTTTCAAAATATTATCAATCAGTCTAAATGAAATATTTTAAAAGCATTCATATACACAAGCTTTGTGTACACTTAAGACGTTTAAAGGGGCTTTTAAGTGCATTTGAATCTAGTACCAAAGCAGTTTAGTTTGGTGTATTGAATGGGAAAATAATTAACATATTCGGAACAAGGAACACTAAACCAGGACTAGAACTTTAAAGGTGAGCTACGTAACTTTTCTGATGGATGATCTTCCTACCTGATGTTGTCCATGGAGATGTTATTGCTTTGCCTGGAATGTTTCTCAGTGTGGTGTTAAACTTATCTATCTTGCATTTGTTTAACTACACTAAACAGATGTTTTTATTTTTCAGAAATGCATGCATTCTTACTTTGATCAGGATTACCTATCCACAGATCCAACTCGTGACTTGGCCTGTTTGTGCCACCTACTTTTCTCCATAGAGACAAATATGTTTAATGCTATACTGTGGAAGATGTCAGGCAAAGCAGTAACATATCCGTGGAAGTGGTGGATTGAAAGTTATATAGTACACTTTTAACCAGGATTAATTAAGATGTATTTTATCCAAGACTAAACCATATCTTAACCATAAGGACTTTATCATGATTAAAACAAGGCCAAAACAGGACTAATCCACATCTAACACAGGGGTGAATCCAAGACCAAACCAGTATTTAAATAAGATATGTTCAGGGCTTGTAAATGTGAGAAGTACAGATCTCATCCATCCCGCTCTTGTGACAGGTGGAGACCCGAGAGGATGAGGAGCAGAGTGTTAAACTGGCTGAGATCTTGGAGCTGCTGTTGGCAGCCGGATATTTCAGAGCCAGAATTAAAGGGCTGTCACCTTTTGATAAGGTCTGGACAAAATGAACAATGATATGTAATGCATTAGTCTTATGTAGCACTTACAGACACTAAAAGTCACTTTACAATCCCATGCATTATTCATTCACGCCACACTATGTGGTGGTAAGATACAATTCTAGCCACACCTACCTTAGGGCAGAAGTGAAGTGAGGCTGCCAATCTGCCCCATCAGCTTCTCCACACACCACTTTCAAGGTAATGTGAGTGAAGTGTTTTGTCTAGGGACACAAAGACAGTTTTGCCATTAGCTTCTCACTGTAACAGCTGATATTCCCAGCGATCTCCCATCCAAATACTAACCAGTCCCAGCCTTGCTTAGCTTCTGAGATCTGATGAGATAAGGCCCATTCCATTATATTCTCACTCCCATCAAATTGGCTAAATAAAGAAAAACATTAATACAATAGGCAGCCCTGATGAAGAACATTTGTCTTTTTTATAGTTAAGACTCCCTGTTTCTCTTTGCAGGTGGTTGGAGGAATGACCTGGTGCATCACAACATGTAACTTTGATGTAGATGTAGATTTGCTTTTTCAGGAAAACTCCACTATCGGCCAAAAGATGTGAGTGCCCTGCTGTCTGAGTTATACTATACATGTGTTAAACATTATAGTACAAGGTTTTAACATTATATTTCAGCCCAAATATTCTTGTTTGTCTTAAAGTAGTTTGCTGTGTGTGATTCCAGAGCTCTCACAGAGAAAATCGTGTCTGTCTTGCCTAAAATGAAGTGTCCGCACCGGCTGGAACCACATCAAATCCAAGGCCTGGACTTTATACACATTTACCCTGTCATACAAGTGAGACATGGTTCTCAATGTACCCCAGGAATTTTTTTTCCCCCTCATGCTAAATCTTAATTATTGTTTGTTTTTTTGTTTTGTTTTTTTCCCCAAAAAAACAATATAAAATTGGCTTTCAGTATTGATTTCATGAACATGAACAAGACTCATAATCAGTGCCATTTAACACAAAAATAGTAAAATTGACTGTTTAGATCTCATGATAAAAACAAAACAAAATATTAGACATATTAGATATACAAAAAAAAAAAAAAAGACATGACGGAATCACTTTCATTCTATTGTGTTCAAAATGCAGTACTCTGATTGCACCATGTAACAGAATACATTTCAAAATACATTTTAATGCAAGTACTCAGTATTCTCTGGCTAAATGCATTCTCAAGTATTCTTCCCCTCACTGATCACCCATTTGCTGTGTTTTTGCTTCTGAAGTGGCTGGTGAAACGTGCCATAGAGACTCGAGAGGAGATGGGTGACTATATCAGGGCCTATTCTATTTCACAGTTCAACAAAACTCACAAACTGCCAGAGGTAAGGGTGGATTAAAACCAACATTTTTTAAAATGTTGTATGGAATAATGTGCAATTCCTTAAAAAATGTAATTGATTGTTCCTCTTGTCTGTAGGATGTAGAGTTTGAACAGAGAAAAGGCAAAGCAGTAAAAACGGTTTTGGAAGTTTTGGTGAGTATTTAGTATTGTATTATCAGTCTCAATATTCAAATCTCACATTACGTATGATAGTAACCATCAGTTATAAAATAATGTGTAATATTATTGGTGGGGAGGCTCAGTGCTTCGTAGATGCTTCACTTAAAACATACAGAAAATTAAATCTTACTAAAAATAAATAAAAATTGCTCTTAGAATAATTTAGTTAACTTAAAAACAAAAACAACTTTTAATCATTGCCATTTAACACCAAAAATATGTCAAATGTCTTCTTCCAAAGTCTGCTCCAAACCACATGCTTTTACTGACACAGAATTGGCTGTAGATTTCTCCATTAAAAAGACCAAAAGTGATCATTGAAAATTAGAAATGACTGAATCTCGGCAAGGAAATGGCAACCCAAATGAGAAACTCATGTGAGGCGCATTCTGCTTTCTGACTGTGTTATAATTTAGTGTTTTGGTTCACAAGAAATGTATTCAAACAACTTGGCCATCATATCCAGTGTTTTGGTAATCAAGAAGAATTCACCATTAGAACTGTTACCAGAAAAAGCTGCATTTGATTTGAAAGTGTCTACGTAGACATTATATTAATTCTGTTTACCCTCTTCTTAACTATGCTGTGATGTTGCAGGATGTGTACAAACCACAGAGGAAGTACAGGAGACAAAGAGATGCAGCCGATTTGACCGATGAGGAGTCCAGGGTCCAATCCACTTTGCTGGAATATGGCAGGTCAGTACATGCATTAAAAATGTTTATATACTCTATATATTGACAGGCTGGATATCCAACAGAGGTACTGCTGTATAGGATTGTTTCACCTAACATATTCAATAAGGTTTTAGTTTTAAAATTGAGGTGTAGAGTCAATCAGAATGGTAGAATTTACTGTTAATTAATATTTTGAAGAAAATTTTATTTGCACAATGTCTATTCTATCAGTATATTTGATCATAGATGGCTTCACAGAGCATAATATATTTCTGTATTATATAAAGTATCATATCTACTTTGACCCCTCTAACAAATGTTTTCACAAAATTAAATTCAGAAACTACCCATTTGAAACTATTAAAGTTCTATATCCTCGAGTCATTCTAACTATCTCATATTACTACACAAAATAATTTAGCCAGCTACATTCTTTCAAAAGTAAGGTCCAATCTGTGTTTTTTTCTGTAGGAATGTCAGGATTGATTTACATTGCTGTAAATTGTGATTATGCATAGATGTCACAATACAATAGTAAGAACAATGGCAAAATGTAATATTTTTGCATTTGTTTATCTACTTCTGATACATTGCAAAACATATGATCTGATTATCTTTATTGAGAGAATATAGAAAATACTGCCCACCCCTACCTTGTGTTCTTGCCTCCTGAAGCTCTCTCTACATGCTTTTCTCATTCTCATCCCTCCATCTCTTCCATTCCCCCTGTAGACAGACAAATCTGCCTTTCTTGTAAGTAACCCCCCCGCGTGTCATGTGTTGTGGACACACTTCAGGCATGATGGCTGCATACTGGATTTCTTTGATGGTCCATGTTGCTTATATTTGGCATGGCGTTTCATTGGTTGTGTGACTAGTTTTCTTTCCTTTTAGTTAATATTAATAATTTATGTTTAATTCAAATATTTTTCAGGAGGTATGGGTTCAGCAAACAGACCAAACAAGACAAAGTAAGTTCAAATGAAATATAAGGCTGTGCAATGATCTGCTAGTTTAAACAGTGCAATCACAATTTGGCTGTAATTTAAACTGTGTAACTTTTCAGCTGGAGGGTTTGCCTACTTCTCTCCATGGAGATGCTATTGCTTTGCCTGGATTATTCCACAGTACTCCACAATACTCCACCAGAAAAGTTACATAGTAACATAGTGTACCTTTAAAGTTAAGAAAATTAAATAAAAACAAATATGTATTAAAATGGACAGTTTAGGATAAAATTAGGAGTGACAACTCAAATTAATGATTGGAATTTTGGATAATTCACAAGACGTATGTATTTTATTGTTATTGAAAATCCCAGATGGATTACTATAATGTTAACCATAGTGTAATATGGATTGTTTAGTTTGATGCTCTCACATAACTTTCTAATTGCCCAACTTTCTTCCCAACAGTATTGTAAAGCTGTTTGTATTTGATCGTGTTTATCAGGTGGATGGTCAGAAGACAGTGTCTGGTGTTTCTCCATCAGGAGCAGACATGTCAGAGGAGCAGGACCTACAGGAGGTGGAGGAGGTCAGGGCTACACTCAGGACAGTACCTAGAGCACTGCAGTACTGTACACTTTTATTGGTCGTACCTGGGAGTCCTTGAATTCAGACCTTATTAGTACCAATTTGGCCTGCTGGTTTAGTTTAGAACTGGGTTTATCCTGGTTTATACCTTGTAAATAAATCACATTATCATGATGATGTAAAAATCATTACACACATAAACATACTTTTACATTGATTTCTTAATGCTTTTGTTATGTTGCAATAATTTGGTGATGTCTTTTGTTTAGATGCGGATTAAAACCCTCATGACCAACATGGCTGCCATGGCGATAGAGGAGGTGTGTAGCCATCAATATATTGAACGAACTGTAAACCATGTTATGCCTTACTCTTGTATTATCACCGTTTTTACTGTCATTGATGTGTGTCCTGTGAAATGGCGTTTCTTCTAAATGTGTACATCTGTGAAACTAATTTCCATGTGGGGACCGTGAAGTAACACTGTATCCCTCTGTGAAAATGGACTCTTGCACGTCATGTTGTTGTTCCAGGGGAAGCTGACGGCCAGTGCAGTGGGGCAGATAGTAGGACTGCAGTCTGAGGAGATCAAGCAGATTGCCTCAGAATACAAGGAGAAGGTACGTGAAAGTCAAAGACTAATATATTTTGTCATTGCAATAGTCTTGCTCATAAAATAAAAACGTAACACTCATTACAGCTCCAAATGTGAATTCACAAAACTATATACTAATAAGAATATAATTACAAATAAATATTATTTCAATATTAATATTGAAATCTTCTACACAGTTAAAATTGTTCATTTAAATATGCTTTTATTGCTCACTTGAAAAACAATTAATTCCAAGATAAGTGGATAAGTTGATAGACAGGTTTAATGTCTTATTGTGCAACATTCCAGGTAAAGCAATAACATCACCATGGAGATGAGCAGATTTACAACTGAAAAGTTACATAATGCACCTTTAAATTGTTTGACTAATTGTTCTATAGATTTAGTTATAGATGATATTTTAGTGAACTGAGGCTGAGACAAAACTAAATAGTCACTGAAATGGTGCACATACTGTATATTGAATAACATGAGTCTGTATTGTGTGACCACATACTGTTGTGTTGTTTTCCCACAGCAGAGTGAGCTGTCGTCAGAGGAGCTGTCAGAGCGGTATGGGCCCTTACAGCAGCACCGGCGAGCTGTGGCCTCACTGCACAAACAGATCCAGCAGAGGAGCAAGGCACTGGAGGAGGTTAGGGCAGACACATGTGTACTGTACAACCAACTCATTCTGCACTATGGAGATGTTTATGCATTTGTTATGTTTACAGCTGCAAGCCAAACACGAAGAGGCGAAAGCCAGCTGTGATGAGGCCAAGAGAAAACTTACAGAGGTAAAAGCAGTCACAGACACTCAAATTCATTGTTACACAAATCTGATATTCTGTGTATAATGATAGCTCTCAATTTATTGTGCCCCTTATGCCCCTTAAAACGATCTCTTGGAGACTGGACCAATCAATTCACTTTACATTGAAAAACTGTCATGTGTAACTGCAGCAGTGAGCCTCATCATTTTGGTCTTAAAATGTTCATATTGACCCCCTCTACATGATCCTGGTATTTTTATTTCACTATTGTGTCCATAAATCAAGATATGAATATTAATAACAGATAAATCAGGTGCCCTCTTCCCTAAAGGTTACTCGTGGTAGCATTAACAACGGGTTTGTTTGACAGCGTTGCTAGGCACCCACTCTGTGCTAAATCAGTGGTGCGGGCTGCAAGGCGCTTTACCTTCATTAGCCTTGCTCTGGATTGGCTCTTTGGTTGGTTTGACACTCATGGTCGTAATTCCAGATATGGAACTTGGCTCCAAATTCGTCCATATAAGTCTAATCTATGTGTGTGATGCAGGTGACAGAGGAGTCTTCCAGGCTGGAGAAGGAGCTGCTGACATTGGAGGAGATGGAGAAAAGCGCTGACCCCACGTGAGGATGGTTCTACTTCTCAGTACAGACTTTGATCATGGAGGATCTGATCATATCACTCATGTATTTCTGTTACAGAGTCCTGGAGAAGCTGCGATCACTGGTCACCATGAACGACAGTCTGAAACAGCAAGAGCACGAGTTTAAGACACACTGCAGGGTGAGGGCAATAGAGGAGAATTTAACTAGGCACTTTACATGCCCAGTATGAATCAGATTAGGGCTGCAAATCAGATTGAAATAGCAATTTGGATTAATTCAATTGGCAAATCGCAAAGGCTACTATCATTTCTTCCATGACCAACTGTCTTTTTCTGCTCTGTCGTTTAGAACCGTACAAACATGTTCTGAAAGAAAACAGACTGACACATTACACATTTAGAAGTTCATTTCATGTTTATACATTTTGTCAGTAAAAGTTAGCTTTACTAACAACAATTTTGGTATAAATGTTAAATATTATACATTTTTATACAAGCACAAAATCCTTGTTTAGCCTGTATTTGCACTGTATTTTTGCAGGAGGAGATGACTCGACTACAGGAGGACATAGAGAAGTTGAAAACCGCATCTGGCCAGGACAATGAAGAAGAGAAGGTACAGACTTATTGTTGACATTTAAAGTACATATGACTTGGTTTGGTTTGGTGGGATAATAATAATAATAATAATAATACATTTTATTTGTTAGGCGCCTTTCAAGGCTCTCAAGGTCGCCGTACATACATGCATATACAATACAAATAGAACAATGTAAAATGATTAAAAATACATTTAAAAACAAATATAGATTAAAAGACAGTGCAGTTATGGTCAGAGTGGTCAGGATGAGAAGGCCTTTCTAAACAGATGAGTTTTGAGTTTAGATTTGAAGTGTGGGAGTGAGTGTGTGTTGCGGAGGTCATGGGGGAGGGAGTTCCAGAGCTGGGGAGCAGAGCAGCTGAAGGCTCTGCTCCTCATAGTGACAAGACGGGCAGGAGGGACAGTGAGGTGCAGGGAAGAGGAGGAGCGGAGGGAGCGGGCAGGTGTGGAGATGTGAATGAGGTCAGACAGGTATGGAGGGGCCAGGTTGTGGAGAGCTTTGTATGTGAGGAGTATGATTTTGTAGTGTATGCGGTGCGTGATGGGGAGCCAGTGGAGCTGTTGCAGGACAGGTGTGATGTGGTGATGGGAGGGTGTGTGTGTGATAGTGCGGGCAGCTGAGTTTTGGACCAGTTGGAGTTTATGAAGTGATTTCTGTGGGAGTCCGAACAAAAGAGAATTGCAATAATCAATACGGGAAGTGACCAGGCTATGGATGAGGATGGCGGTGGTGTGTGGGGTGAGTGAGGGACGGAGGCGGTGGATGTTTCTGATGTGGAAATAGGCGGACCGGGTGATGTTGTTGATATGGGAGGTGAAGGAAAGTGTGCTGTCGAGGATGACACCCAGACTCTTTACCTGAGGGGAGGGGGAGATAGAGGAGCCATCAATAGATATGGAAAAAGGATTTATTTTGCTTAGGGTGGATTTGGTGCCGACGAGTAAGAGTTCTGTTTTATTGCCGTTAAGTTTGAGGAAGTTTGAGGTGAACCAGGTTTGTATTTCTGTGAGGCAGTCTGTCAGGGAGGAGGGTGGAAGTGTAGAGTTGTGTTTACTGGAAATGTAGAGCTGGGTGTCATCCGCGTAACAGTGAAAGTGAATGTGGTGTTTTCTAAAGATGGAACCAAGGGGGAGAAGATAGATTAGAAAGAGCAGAGGACCGAGGACAGAACCCTGAGGAACACCTGATGTGACAGGGAAGGGGTGTGAGGTGAATGACTTGAGCTGAATAAACTGAGAGCGATCTGAGAGGTAGGAGTGGAACCAGGAGAGGGGAGTACCAGAGACACCAATGGAGGAAAGTCTGTCTAGGAGGATGGAGTGTGAAATGGTGTCAAATGCTGCACTGAGATCTAGCAAGAGGAGGATGGAGAGTGAACCAGAGTCAGCAGAGAGGAGGAGGTCGTTTGTGATTTTCAAAAGGGCAGTTTCAGTGCTATGGAGGGGACGGAAGCCAGATTGAAATTGTTCGTAGATGTTATTGGAGGAAAGATGAGTGTGGAGGTGGGCAGCAACTGTTTTCTCAAGGAGTTTGGAAATGAAGGGTAGGTTTGAAATGGGACGAAAGTTATTGAGGTCAGAGGGATCAGAACCGGGTTTTTTGAGTATCGGAGTGACGGCAGCAGTTTTGAGGGTGGAGGGAACAGTACCGGAGGTGAGAGAGGAGTGAATGATTTCAGTTATGAGGGGGGACAGTGCAGGGATGGAGGTTTTGATGAGGACAGTAGGGAGAGGGTCTAGTTGACAGGTGGAGGATTTGGAATAGGGATAGTACCTCTGGTGAATATTTATCATAGTCTTACATCACTTAAGTGGCAGTTTGTGGAAAAAAAGTTGAGAGAAAAGCACAAAAACACAGGATGTAGCGCTGATTTCTAAAAGAGCCTCTAGCTATGTCATTAACACTAGCAATTCCATCCAAAATACAGGGAAAGGCATTTCATTGACAGATTAACACATCCCAGTTTAGTAAAATCTTGAAATAGAATTTTACTAACAATGTGAAAAAGTACCTGTCACATGATTTTGCTAAAAATGTTACATTTTTTTCCAGTTTTGGCTCAAGTTTTTTTTATTTTTTTTATGGGCCTACATTATTTACTTAACTTATTTGTTGAAATAATCAATTATATTTACAACATGCACCAAATGAAATCAAAATCATATACCGACTTTGTTCTATTGCCTGTATTTCCCCAGGAGAGGAACCAGCTAATAGACCAACAACACAGCGCAGAGAGAGAGAAGCTGCAGAAGATCCGAATGCTCATGGTAATGTAATCTCCTGACACACACACAGTTAGATTAGATTTGAGAGCCATGACACAAGCCCTGCTCACATACACCTTCAGTCACCAGTTTGTTTTGTCCTGAGTATTTGAGAACAAGTCCCTTTCACAGCATGGTCTCTGCTTATGTTGCATATTACACACATGATACAGCAGCTATTTCAAACAAAGATGTGTGAGTCAATAGAGATCTATCATGACACCTGGTCCATTTAAAGGTGCACTATGTCACATTCAAGATAGACAACGTTAATGCCATGCTGTGGAACATTCAAAGCAAAGCAGTAACATTTCCTTTCTTTCATAACAGTACCTTCCCCCAGAAAAGATGAATACAGTGGTCCCTCGTTTATCATGGAGGTTACGTTCTAAAAATAACCCGCAATAGGCGAAATCCGCGAAGTAGTCAGCTTTATTTTTTACAATTATTCTATGTAGTTTAAGGCTGTAAACCCCTCACCACACACTTTATACACTTTTCTCAGACAGGCAATAACATTTTATCACATTTCTCTCTTGTTTAAACACTCTCAAAGTTCAAACCTTGGTAGATTTAAAAAAATAAGTGCAGTATTATAGATTGAAACCAAACATCAAGACCTGTTTTCAGGCCCAAACATTTGTACGGACAGTGTAAATGGAGCAGTATATAACTATAAAGTTAAAACATAACTAAGTCCTCTAAGAAAGCTCTTACTTGATCTTTATTTGTCTGTAACCTGTCGCTCTACCTCTGTTATCCAGGCGCGTAGGAACCGAGAGATCGCCATTCTTCAGAGGAAGATTGACGAAGTGCCCAGTCGAGCTGAGCTTACCCAGTACCAGAAGAGGTTCATCGAGCTCTACAGCCAAGGTCCCACCATGCACCCACTCACAGTCACATCATGGCTACAGATTCACATCTAAAATACAGCAGGTTTAACAACACATTTTAACATGAGAAGAAAAAATCCAAGAATGTTAGGTTGTACTTCTATTCCAAAAGTTCAAAATCAAACTTGGTGAATAACATTCAGCAGTTTTTTTTTATTTTTATTTTGGTTGTGGTTCAAATGTAGCACTTCTGTGGATGGACTATAAGATTAACTGCAAAATGAGAATGCCAAAATATCACTTTATGCCCATATTACACTGTTCCTTGATTATTAGTAACTTTTGAAGCTTTTAGTCTATTTTCTTATGAATTTTCTGATTTTGCATCTTTATTTAAGTACAATTTCTTCAGTAATAAATACATAATATATTTTTGTTTTCTTTTAGCAGTGACTTCATCATAAACTTTAATTGATATGTTCACATGTTTAATAAAATTTTCTGTTTCTTATATCAAAAATGAGTTTTGCCTATAATAAAGCTTAGATTGTGCTCATATTTTCAGTGTCTGCCACTCACAAGGAGACGAAGCAGTTCTTTACTTTGTACAACACACTGGACGATAAGAAGCTGTACCTGGAGAAGGAGGCCAATCTCCTCAACTCCATCCACGACAATTTCCAGCAGTGAGTACAGCCCTGGCCACTCCCTGTACCCAAAGATCATAAGTGAAGTAGCCAGGTACTTTTCAAGGATCATTCATTGAAAATGTAGCTGGGTGAATATGTGGCATCCTATCTATCTCTATCCTTATGAATAAGGATAGAGATAGACTGATATATATCTGTTGGCGATGTATATCTGACAGATATTTTTTAGCATCGGGTATCAGCCATAAATCTCCAGCATAGGGTGATATTTTGTTTTGGTTGATTTGCTGCCTAGATCATACACACAATGCTTTATTTTAATACTTTAATATGAGGAGATTACTGCACTAAATGTGATGCACTGCTCTCTTAAAGGTCTTGATTAAAAAAGGGGCTTAGGGGGAATTGTAGTAAATTTTAATTACATCATTTGGGGAAAAGAATCCAAATTGGCCCCATATATCAGCCCAAATATGGCCATCAGTTGCTCTGGATTGTGAACAATCGGTATGGGCCATGAAAACACCCATATCAGTCGATCTCTGGTAAGGATGGGGCAAAATCTAATGCCACAATGTTTATAGTCTTTACATTTGGCATTGGGAGAAAGGGTTAAGTTGCATATCTTCAGTCAGCTGTAGTTGAAAGACTCCTTCACATAGAGATTTGTAGTTAACTGATTCTCCAGAGGTAACAACTTGGCGCCTGTGCCTGGCTGTGCTTCTGTTACACATCTGTTTTCTTACTCTTTTGTGATTTTCATAATTTTATGTCTGGCTATGTCAAGCCTTCCAACAACTAAGGTCTCAGCTGCTATTCAATATCATTGTCACACGATGTTTCACATCAACGAGCACATGGAGGATGTGTGTTACCTGGGGAAGGTACACTGAATTTTTCCCTCCAAATTTGGAATGGTCAAAATCATCACCAGAATACCTGCTGCTTGTCAAGTCCCACAGGCACAACAGGAGGAGAAAACAGGATTACAGGGCTGGTGTCTAGTGAAGGCAAAGGAAGCAGCGATCATGTTCATCAAATCTTGTCCGGATCTCTAGAGAGCGCTCGGTGCCTGAAACCGGTTCCGGTCAGCATGTCGGATCTTGACTTCACCTGTGTGGAGTAGGCCTCTCTCGGGCCAATGTTTGTCTGGATGTTCTACTGCAAAATGGAAGTTGAAGGATGATACAAGTGCAACGAACATGTTTCTTTAGAGTGACAACAGCATCAACATGTTCTAAAATGTTTACATTTTAATTGGGCCAATTAACTACAAAAATGGTGTACTCAACTCACTCATTCAACAGTGATTTTTAAAACAGGAATCATAAAACCTTACTAATAAAGGATATCTACATGATAAATTATCTGTGTTTGCATAGTGGTCCATTTAAATGGTGTTTAATTTGTTTCAGGGCGATGTCGTCAGCTGGAGCCAAGGAGCAGTTCCTCAGACAGATGGAGCAGATCGTGGAGGGCATCAAACAAAGCAGGATAAAGGTACAGCCTCTACATTTAAACTGGAGTTGCATTGTCAGTCATAGGAACAATGTAACGTGTGTGTGTGTCTGTCTGTGTGTATGTGTGGTCAGATGGAGAAGAAAAAGCAGGAGAACAAGATGAGGAGAGACCAGCTGAACGATGAGTACCTGGAGCTGCTGGACAAACAGCGTCTTTACTTCAAAACCGTCAAAGACTTTAAAGAGGTGAGGGAGAGACACTGCTGCTGTCCTTTCACACTTGAATATGAATCACTCTTCAATATTAATTAGACAAAGACAGCCTGAGTAAAGAAAAACAGCCATGGCTCTACTTAGGCTTTGGGATTCAATAAACTCACTGTCTAATTCTAAGACTTACATATTTGTGTTAACTCATTTGGCTTTTTATGCCAGTTTTCAGGAAAATATAGTTTACTCAAATACTAAATAAGATAATAAATACCCTCTGTAAATTTTGTATCTTATATGCTAACAATATTAAGCAATACATTTGAATTTGTCCCCATACAATTTGCAGATATATACATTCTACATCTGGTTGATTTTGGCCAATTTTATACAAAACATGTATTATTTTACTTGAAAACATTGCATGATGTAAAATGTACATATTATATTCTTGTAAACAAAAGTTAAAGAAAACATTCATATAAAGCACCTTGGGGTCTTGTTCACGTCTCTATTTAGGGAAAGATGGAGTGTGTTATTGACAGATCAGTGCAGTATCAGCTCCATTAGAGATAGTGAAGCCCAAGAGGAGGTTGCAGTAGAGCTGCTGCTCCTCCACGTAGTGAAAAGCCAGGAGAGGTGTTAGGCCATGTCCCAGTGGGAGGAGACCTGGGGAAGACTTGGCACACGCTGTAGGGACTATTGATACTTTGCAATTGATGCCACCAGCATTCCCTGGGATGATGAAGCTAACTGGAGGCACTGCTCTGTCTGAAGCTCTGTTACTAAAGTTAGACTTTAATCTGAGCTTTATTTTAACACAATCTGACTTACATGGAACTACAAAAACAGGTGATCTGATTTTGTAGTTAAAACATGTTCCTCTCAAATAATAAAGTCACAAGCTAGCATTAACAGTTTTTCAGTTAATCGCTCTCACTTTTTCTGTTGAAAATCAAACACCTAAATGGAACCACGAATGCTCGTATTAATAACAGTCTCCTGAAAATGTTGTTTAAATCTATTTAGTATTTTTTTTCTTGTACATTTTAAGATTGTGTGAAAACCAGACTGTGTTTGCTAATGTCTGTCATGTGTCCACATGGTAATAGCTAAACATTCTGTTATAGATATATATGCAGAACCCCCCAAAGTGATATGCCTGCAAAGTGTCTGGGCTGTGAACACTTTGGGGTTCACGATATTGAGACCAGTAAAATGTGGAAAGCTGAAAATCACATGCTACAAATGTACAGATCTGAATAGCTATTTCATAAAAAGTATAGCTTAAACATCTGTGTAACGTGCCGAGAAACCTGTTTGTCAATCCAGTTAGGTGTAGGTTTTCAATAACATAATGTGTGTTTTGTATCACCAGGAGTGCCGTAAGAATGAGATGCTGCTGTCCAAGCTCCAGAGTAAAGGTGCCTCCTGATGCTCTCTCTTGCACACACTCAAGAATGTACTGTCTACTTGAACATTCCTGTCCATACAACAAGCAACTGTGCCAAACCGCCCTGAGAGCAGCCTTAGCCCACAGCCTGGCTACACCACGCCACCACTTTATCATTATATTCTGCAGAGAAGGTCATCCGGTACTGCTTCATATATATGGGATTCCAAAGGGGGACTAACAGACTAACAATGCCATGGGGTCTTATTCCGTGTAAAAGCTGCTAACCAAGTGAAGTACAGACCTCTACAAACATGAAATACATTGGTTTATTAATAGTAGTGTATTTGCTTGACAATAGAAAAAAATCACGTAAATAGCTAATCTGATTGTAATCACAACTAAAGAACTAAAGAGGAGAGTGAGAGGAGAGGAGGGGTGGGACCTGGAGGACTAAAGGAGAGAGTGAGAGAGGAGAGACTAAAGGAGGGAGTGAGGGGAGGAATGGTGGGGTCTAGAGGACTAAAAGGGGGAGAGCACTAAAGGGGAGAGTGAGGGAGAAAGAGGAGCGTGAGGGAGAAAGAGGAGCAGGGTCAGAAGGACTAAAGGGGAGAGTGCAGGGGGTCTAAAACTGTCACTCCTTGACAGTTTTAGGCCTGCAAATTAGCTGCAAATGAACCTAGTTTGTTCTAAAATGGCAAAAATGAACCAGGAACAATATAAAATGCTACTGTAACAGCATGTGCAGTTTAATTGCAGAAAAAACACTGATTTCATGTTTAGTTCCTCTTTAAACTGTCTTGAAGCAATACCTGATGGACTTTCTCTGTGTAGAATTCCATACGAAGAATGTGTGGTTAGTCAGGTTAATACAACACACATTTGTACTAAACATTTACTTGTTTAATATTTGTATGTATTTTTTCTCACTGGGTTGTATACATCTGATATAATGTGAATACCTGCTTTATGATTTGCACAATGAAGCACACTGTTAAATTTGATTAGGAATTATAGTATTTTCTATTCACTTCCCAGGAATAGCATACAACCCATTGAGAAAAATGTACTCTCACTAACTGAATATAAACAATTGTTTTTTTGCACTTTATAATTTGAGCAAGTATTTTATAATGAACATGTCTTATTACAAATCATGCATATGGATCGTTAAGTTAATAATATTCAAATCTACATAATCGCTATAGAAACAACAAACTGGCTTGCGTACATTTCATAATATCTGAAGTTTTAAAATCATGAACAGAATTTGAAGCCATCCAAGGCTCTTATCCAGTCTCTCTTCCCAGATCAACTGTGTTAAAATGCAGAAACTATATTTTAAAATGTTATTACTGTAAAATAAAACTATGAATTATTGATATCTGTGCATGTATTTGAATTGTGCTTTAGTTTGTTGTTCTACCAACTATGGGTCCAACCGGCAACTTCTCCGCTGATTTCTAGCTTTGTTTTTGTTCCTTATTCATCAAACAAGAGACAGTTAGCGTTGAAAAACATATGTTTTAAAATATTGTATTAAATATGTGAATAATATAGTAATAATCTTCCATAACATAGGATTACCAGTGTGTGCATCTCACAAACTGCTGGTCACCGCTAACGCTAACTTGACCTAGCCTAGCCTACCGTCTTACCTCAAACTCCCTGGTACACTTAAAATCTTGTTAGCATTAAACAAATGCAATTAATTTTAACGTGAGATGTGTAGTAACGAAAAAAAAAAAATTAAAAAGAGGAAATTGTAAACCTCTCCATTAGTTTCAGCTGAAGCATCTTGGACCCAGAGGTGACGTCACAGTTTACAATCCCATACACGCATACTGGCGTTTGTGTTTCAGCCCTGCCGCATAACATTTCAACCAAAGACATTGACTAATGCACTATTAATATGTATCCATCTTACTGTGAGCAGGCTTGCCTCTCCAGAGACCTGACATGTAACTTGGCCTGGTATGGTGTCTACTACCTGCTTGTCTCCATGGAATTGTTGTTGTTCCTGGAATGCTCCACTTTATTTACGTGGGATCCATAATACACACTTCAGTACTTTAGAAGATGTAAGTCTGGTTACTGGTGAATCTCCTCATTTGAAATGGGAGTGATTGACAGGTGGATTAGCCAATAATAATAAAGGAAAAAATATAACATGGGGCTGAAAAACATCATAGCTTCCTGCACAATCAATAAGAGAAGCTCTAAACTATTAATCTAAGGTGAGATCATTTCATGTGTCACTGAAAAAAAATAAATCTGATTGCACGACCATGTTTGACCAGGCTAAAGACAGGAGGGCATGGGGACCAGGCTGATATCAATTTGTATAAAAAATACAGAGAGATATTCTGAATTTGCCAGGCAACCTCAGTATGACATTAAAACTTATCTACCTCTATACGGAATGTTCCAAAGGTTGGCTTTAACTTTCTATCTCCATGGACTTGTGCATGTGTTGGACCCACCACCAGAAATCTTACTACATTTAAAGTATTTTTAAATATTAAAGAATGCAGTGACAAAATTGTGTTCATTATTTAAACTTATTTAACCCGAACTACAAAATAGGGTTGTTAAAAGTAGCAAAAATCAGATGCTAAAGGATGGGGCTGAGAATCACAGGGTCCTTCATGATTCGATACAACACTCGATACATGGCTCACGATACAATAATACCATGATTTTTCAATACATATGATAATTGATATATTGGACATGATATTGTATGATGTATCAATTTTTTCCCCATCAATAGTATTTCTTTGTTAAACCACCACCTGCTCAAAATTGATATGAAACACACCCATTTTCCGTACCAAACAGTGAATATGTCAAATGTCAAGGATCCTGCATAACCAAGGTTCCTTTTGCTAAAGCAAAATGTAGCACTGTCCCAAAATAATTTCATAAAATATATTTAAAAAATACTATTGGTGATATATTGATACAGTGGCCCACAATATCAATACTGTAACACCAAATTTAGTATCACAATATATAGATATTTCAGTATTTTAGCACACCCTTACTAAGCGATACCGAAACCTGTATCAAAACTACATAGTCATTTATGCAGGTATTGATACTAAAGTATTGAGTCTATGCCATGGTACCCGATACCAGTAAACAACTTTTCCCACGTGTTTATAGTTTCAAAAGCATCTGTTCTTATTTGACAAGTTGTAGATTATTACTATATTATCTTGTGTATTCTTGACTTATCTCTTTTGAGTTGCACATATTCAGGTGTGTTTTGTCCCTCCAGGGCCCACATACTTCGCACACATAGTTAACAGTAGGTCTAGTCACTCACAGATAATACAAGGGAAACAGAATAATGTGTCCAGTGCATGAGAACACACTACTCAGCACTACACAATATGACCAATACTTTTGACCTCAGATTAATTATACATATGTATTTTTAACTCCAAGAAAATGTTAAGAATCTCAATATGCAATATAAAGGAGTCAACATATACAGGTAAGTGTTCACAACTATATTGTGCATTAGTAATATTTAGACATTGCTTTGAGTGATTTTCTACTTCCTTTTTCTACACTGGAGATAAGATGAGTCAATCTTATCCAAGTGCACAAAAGCAGTATTCACAAGTAGGTAAAACAGGACTTTTTCAAAACTGGTGGCAGAAATGTAAAAATAGAAATTTAAAAATTATAATGTAGAATATCTCATATTTCAAACTGCACCAGTATGTACTCTAACTTTAAATTAAAAAAAAAAAAAAAAGAGTAAAAAAGCATGTTTTTTTTGTTTTGTTTTGCTGTGTTTATTGCACTGAAAAATGTAGAAAAACAGTGAGTGGGTTTGCATCTCCACAAACCTGACTCTTATTTGGCCTAGAGGAGGACCTCTTCCTGCTTGTTTCTATGGAAATATTCTTCCTTCAGCTATAATCTTCAACATTATGGAATAAAATGTATCTGTCTCCATGGAAATATTCCAAATTATGGTTTTAACTTTTTTATTTCTATGGCATCATGCAGATGATGTGACACCTTCAGAAAGTTGCATACACATTGAAGTCAAGATATATTTTGGAAACTAACCTTTTCCAGAAAAAAAAATTAATCCTAAAAACACAAACAGAGTAGAGCTGACAGTTCAACTCCAGCTCTGAGTTCATGCTGCAGTTGTGTCCTTAGGCAAGACACTTCACCCACATTGTCTAGTATGAATGTGGTGTGTGTGTGACTGTTGGAAGGGCCAGTGGCGTAGATTATCAGCAAAAAGGGCAAAAGTTACATACTGTGGCTTTAAGACCAGCTTGCATTCCACCCTTCCACAAAAGTTACACAGTGCATCTTTAACTTATTATTTGTTGCTCTAAGTTTTGAGTGTCTTTAAATTGTTATCAGGAAACCTCCAATCAGCTCTGATTGTGAGTGAACAGACAGTTTGCAACAACGTCACTCCATGATAACATATTTAAAAGCTGCTTCTCTGCTCTGTTCTAAACATATGGGGCAGGTGCTACAGTCCGACCATCGTGGAAACATATCACCTGAAATGGAATGTGTGTGTTTTCTTAAACCTGGATTATTCCTGTATAAGTAGGCCATGTCCAGTGTAACCAACTTTAAATCCAAGCCCAGGATATTATGGATGTGTTTGGGATACTGCTACTGCTGCTGTCTGGTTTCGGAGCGTGTGATTGGTCGGTCGGCGCCCAGAAACAGGAAGTTGGCACAAGGCGTGAGGTGAAGCCCAAAGGACTGTTGAGCCAGCACGCAAGTGAGGTTTTAGCCAGAAGAGGTAAGATGTTTTTTTCTTATTGGGGAAATTGGGGAGAATATGCAATAGTGAGTTTTCTGATTAACTGGATTTTGATTTTTGAGTAAAAAAAATAAGATTCATTTTCACATTTGGGTTAGCATGTTTTACACAGAATAAAACCTCATTTAGAGACATGGAGGTCATCTGACACACAGGGACATTTCAGAACATGTTGGAGAGGACAATATATGACCCACTAACTACACTACAAGAGCCTTTTTGATTTGATAGTTTTGTCTATATTGCAATTTGTAATATTAATCCACTGAAAACAAAATTACACTGACATAAGCAAGGAGGATGGAGTGTCTTGCCCCAGGACACAACCTAAACATGTCATACCAGCTGTACCACTGATCTACTGCTTCATTACTATTGGACTTATTCTAATAATATATTTATAAAGCAACGTATTAATAAAGTTCATATGTTAAAAATGGCTATTTTTAACATATGAACTCATTTTAAACAATATATTAGAAGGTCCAAGTGGTAGTTTTCAAGTGAACAGCTCTTTTTACCTTTAGTTGCTTCATCCATCCTCTTTTCAAACTATGCATGTGTGTATTTGTGTCTGTATTGTTATGTAATTATGTGAATTATATGTGCAGGTTTGAAATAAATATTCTAACTAGTTCAGAAGAGTTTGTCAATTTTAAAGTAGAAATGATTCATGTGAAGGTGTGTGGAGTTTAAAAACACAGTGGAGCACTTCCTGTATTACAACATGACATCACAAGTGTTTTCTGTTTGAGAGAAGAACTAAATATGCAGGGTTTGTGTGTCAAACAAGTGAATGAAACAAAACACAACTCCAGGTACAGTTTGTTTGTGATGAGGAAACAACATTATGACATAGATCAGATAATAGACTAATACAGGCCCTTTAGATATTTTAACACAATATATTTCCATATTTCATATTTTCAACAAATATTCAGTCAGTATCAGTGTTTCAAGTGTGGTTTGTGTAATTTGCTAAATAAGCCATGAAAGTGATACACCGGGTGCATTTTGAGCTTACAAAATGGAAAGTGGATGTACTGTGCAAAATAAGAAGGTCATGAATGTTTGCATTTAACCCCTCAATCTTGCATTTGCTTCAGTGCATTAAAGAACAAAAACTGGATTCACCTGCTTGTCTTTATGGAGATAAGGTTAAATGCCATACTGTGGAGCAATAACATCTCCATGGAGACAAGCAGGTAGCAGACCCTCCACCAGAAAAGTTACATAATGCACCTTTTAAAGATCATCTCAAATGCTTGTATGTGCAAAAATAATGACTATTATTTAGTTTCTATCTAAAAATAGATTGTGCAAATAGAATCACGAGTTACACAAATGTAGTAGACTTTTTACTACTGTCGTTTAGGTTCATAATTCTGTGATTGCTTCAGGGCTGAGATCAGAACAGACTGCACTGTGGGATATGGCTCTTAAGACATATCGATTCTACTGTAACATTTAAATATACTTTATGACACAATCATTTTAAATAAATAATCAAACCAAATCTTTTTTTTTTAACCCCAAAAACAGCTTTTTTAAATGTATTTTGGCTTTAATCTTATTTCTTAACTATATCTCCATGTAGAATGTTTAGTTTTAACTTTCTATTTCCATAGAACTAACTGTACTGTACGTTTAACATAAATAAAACTAGGGATGCACCAATCCAGCTTTTTTAGTTTTGACATAGATATTGATACTTACTGCCAATACCCAATATTAACTGATACCGGTGCAGATGAAAAAGGCTCTTATTTCCTTAAACACAGTTGACTTATTACAGAGATATAACAGTGTTATGTAACTGTTATTTATTCTTCACATTACCACTGAACAGCTTAATATAAAGAAAAGTTCATACATTATGAGACTTTTTTAGGACAAACACAGCTAAAACGATCATGGAACCGATTCTTAATCTTGCAAGTTTTTCAGTATTGCACCAATACTTAATACCAGTGTCAATATCTGTGCTTCCGTTGATAAAACCAAGCATAAATCAAGGCTTATTTAGGTTTGAGCAGGGAAAATAATAAACAAAATCTGCCTATTCTATTTAAAAACATCCATCAATTTTCTGTCAGATGGAGAACTTTGGTGTTAATACAATATACTTTATATACTATATATACTATGAGATATTAATTATAGCTTCATATCGATACTTTTGCGATATATTGTAGTGTTGTCATGATACAAAAATGTCAAACTCTGTATAGCTGAGGAATAGACTCGATACTCAATTCTGATTACAATACCACAATGATATTAAAGAACACTCTTTCTTTAAACGATAGAATGTGATTTTCAACATTAAACTATAGTACTTTCTTTTATATTCCCACGTGGTCTTATATCTGTGTAAGATGTGTCGTCTGTGTATCCTGAGTCGTCCAGGCAAGATCCATAATGGTCCATGGGCATATACTAGTCTATGGGTCTTATACTTGTTGTGATTCAGGAAAGGTTCATTTCTGTCCTGTTGAGGTTTAGTATCGATACTTGTTCAAAATGTTTTGTTTTGATACGCGATTTTCAATACACTTGACATTTTTGCAACCCTAGATTGCATATTTATCATAAAATAAATCAAACTTGTGGTATATCTCTCCTTTTTCAGCTGCTCTTGTGTGTTCTCAGATCCTGTCCCTTTGTGGAACAGTGGCGCCCTCCAGAGGAAGCTGCTGTACTGCCGCGTGGGGATAGGCTTCCACCTGCAGATCCTGTCCGGAGGAGTGATCCGCGGAGTGCACAGTCCTAATGAGTCCTGTGAGTTTTTAACCTCTGAAAAGTATAGGATGACATGGGACATATAGAGTTGGTTGAAAACCCACAATTGATACATTTTAAACAGCTTCATCCTACTAGTAATGTTGATGACATCAAACTGGAAGCACTGCTCTCTCTGAAGCTGTGTTACTCAAATTAGACTTCACTCTGACCTTTGTTTTAACTAGTGTTGCCACAATTTTAAACTTTTTTTTTTTTTTTTATGAAACGCATGAATGACTTTGGACCATGTAAAAACACATCAGACTCTTTATGGAGTTCAAGAGTTCTGGAGTTATGGAGTCCTAATGTTAGGGGTTTTATGAGCACCTTTGCCCATTCAAATGATATATTTTGATTTGAATTGCTATAACAATGACAGACCGTTGCCAAATCCTTCAGATCAGGAACGAATCCTTATGCTTGAAACCCATGAACAGGTTAGATCCACATGAGATCAGAACATTGGAGAATCCCTGTAGTTTAAACTGAACGGGAGACAGGTCAGAATTATTTGGTATAATTTGCTGTTTAGAGGTTCTGTATGGCACAAAACTGATTTTTGTGAGCCATGATATAATGTTATTACTTCCTCAAAAACATACCTCGAGTTGTGTTTTGTTTTATTTGCACATGCTTGATTAATTCTGGTTTATTAGTCTGTCTACATCTCCAAAGCTCAAAATGCTCTGTTCCACTTTGTGTTTTCAAGTTAACTGCTCCTTTTACCTTTACTTCAGTAGAGATCGGCAATTCCAGGGCTGAAATGATTAAATGTTTCTAGTGAAGGTGCATGGAGTTTAAAAACACTGTGGTGCACTTCCTGTATTACCACATGACATCACAAGGTGGAAAACCTTGGAGTGTTTTCTGTTTGAGAGAAGAACTCAGTCTAATTATGCAGGGTTTGTGTGTTAAACATGTGTGAATGAAACAAAACACAACTCCAAGTATGTTTGTGATGAGGAAACAACATCACAAAATACACATCAGAAAATAGGACAATATGGGCCCTTTAACGGTCAGATTGCAGATTTGTTGACCTGGTTTATGGGTAATATCTCTAATATTGTGCAATTTAAACTGTGAAAACTGTGATGTGTAAAGTACTGCCACGTATTCCTTTGATTTTAGGAAAGTAACTGCATTCTGAAACACGACCCATTTTTGTTTCATGTGAATGGACCCAGTAATTACAGAGATATTAACCATAAACAGGACACAACTCTGCATCTGCATTTTAACAGTTAAATTCAAATTCTACCATAGAATTCCTACCTGCCCTCCCCCTCAGTGTTAAACCATGGACCAATCAAAATGTTAAGATGTCACATGAACCCAACCCATTAAAGACATTTATATGGATATGCTTTGAAGGAGATAAGTGTCTAAAATGAGCAATCACAGTCGTGTTATCCATCCTAGAGCACAGATATGAGACTCCTCACATCAGAGCGGGCGATAGATGCTTCAGCTGTTACTCAGGTTCAGATCTAATGTACCTCTACAGCTACGCTAGATGTTCTGGATATAAATACATATTGCTGTTGTGTCATTGGGCAAGGCATTTCACCCACCTAGCCTATGTATGAATGTGTTATAATACTATGTGCAGGTCGGTCCTGAACGTGGTGTGGTGGTTGGAGGGGATGGTGGTGCAGATTGGCAGCCTCACTTCTGTCAGTCTACCCCAAGGCAGCTGAGGCTACACAAATAACAACCACCACAGAGTTTGGACTGAATGAATAATGCAATAAATTACACCAGTAACTAGACATTATTATTATTATTATTATTATTATTATTATTATTATTATTATTATTACATAAATGTGTTGCTGAGTGACATAAGTAAAGCTGCCAATCTGCACCATCAGCCCTTCCAACCACCACCAGCACACATACACACTCCACATTTATACAAGGCGATGTGGGTGTAGTGTCTTGCCTAAGGACACAACAGCAGTATGCACTACAGTCACTGCTGTGGCACCTAGTATTCCCAATAGTCTCCCATCCAAAGAATAACCAAGCCCAGCGATGCTTAGCTTAAGACAGAGGTGCCCAAACTTTTTTTATCGAGGGCCACATCTCAAAATATATTTGAAGCGGAGGGCCACAGACCAGTGATCACAATCACAATGCAATGTGATGTTTGAGGTTATAGTGGTAGAAATAGTTTAATTTGCAGTTAAAAGTACTGTTTATGATCAACTGGGCCAGTTCAGCAGGAGGCTTGAGGGCCGATAAAAATTGGTCTTTGGCCCCCAGGCCTTAGTTTGGACACCCCTGGCTTAAGAGATCAGGGGAGACATATTCAATGTGTAGTTATTTAGAATTAATTTGTGTCTGTTTATTTTATTTTGTTGACAACCCAATGCAACACTAACCCTCCCCTTGAGTGTTCCAGGCTGGTTGAAGGTGTTCTCCATGAGGCAGGGAGTGGTGGGCATCCAGGGGGAGAAGAGCCAACTGTACTTGTGCATGAATGAGAAAGGACTGGTCTATGCAGCGGTAAGTACACACACACACACACACACACACACACATACGAAGGTTCCAGGTTCATGTCCCGGGTCACCTGGGTGTGATTGTATGGAGTTTGTAAGTTATCGTCATATCTGGGTGGGTAGTCCTGACTAAGACTGGCTCAACGATCCTGGCATTGAAGATTGGGTCAAGTGTAGAAGACAAAATTAGCTATGGGCAGAATAAAGACCTTACTATTAGGGCTGGGCAATATAGTAAAAAAAAACAAAAAAAACAAAACTAGATTTGTTATCTATCTCGATTTTCAGTTCAATTGTAAAAAACTGAAAAACAAAAACGTATTGATTTCAAGGTCATAAATGAGACTTTTAATCAGTGTGTATTTAACATAAAAGGATTGGCTGTAGACCTCTCCATTAAAAACACCTTAGCTCACCACTGACCCCTGACCCCTGACCCCTGACTCAATCTCAATTCAAATTCGATTAATGTCCCAGCCCTATTTCTTATGAGCGATGATATCTCTAGACTTACTAATTGATTTTAAAGCCACAATCCTTTTGTTGATCCGATCTATTGCGTCTCAAGGAGAGGTTCATGGATGAGTGTCACCTTAAGGAGACTCTGCTGGAGAACCACTATAACACATACTCCTCCGAACGCTACCCCGGACTGTACCTAGGCCTGTCCCACCGTGGCCACGTTAAGAGGGCGACCAGAGTCAGCCCCAACCAGGCCTGTGCACACTTCTTACCCAGGAGCACACTCTGAGAGGACACCGTCTGATCCAGGGGGTAACTGTGAGGAGGACACTGAGAGAGGGGACATGTGTTACCCTGAACTGCACATGGGCCTGTCCCACCGCGGGGATGCCAAGAGAGACGAGCATCAGCCCCAAACAGCCCAGTGTGCATTTCTTAAAAATGTTTTGGGTTTCATGAAAGGAACTATAAAAATCCAATGCATGGAGGACATTTTGAGAGGGACATGCACGAATCCTGAACTCTACCTGGGCGTGTCCCACCGTAGGGAGGTCAAGAGGGGGACGAGGGCCAGCTTGAACGAGCCCTATGCACACTTCTTACCCAGCAGGAACCCCCGAGAGACATGGGTCAAAAAGTCCTCATGGTTGACAATAAAACTTCATGTTAACCTTCTTACCGAGGACGTCTGAGGAGGACACTAAGAGATGGACATGTCTTACTGAGAAAGACATTGAGAAGATCGATACACTTTTCATTGAAGAGGAAAAGGACGATGTTTAGAGTCCTGTTAACTGTAAAATGCTCTGTTATTTTGCAAATATTGTATCATAAATGTATAAATATAAAACTTTATTTTTGTATGCAAGTCTTTGTGTCGTCTTTGTACAGAGAATCCTATAACTGATCATCTCCTTTAACCTATTTTTGTTCATTTTCAATACTTGGACATATGTGACATACCACATAACTACGTATATAACCAAGCACTCACACTAAATGGCATGTACGAGAACTTTATAATGTGCAGAGGAAAGGGATAAACACGTATAGGAGCACGAGTCTCCCATAGAATAGCCAATGCTCCCCCATAACTCCCAGAAAAGCTTTTGTCCCACTTTCATAGCACATCCAATCTAAAAATGTTCAAAATGACACTACAATAAAAACTAACCCCATATTAGATTTTATAAGTCACTACAGGGGCTTACGAGGCAAACATGATAGAGGGAGCTCGCATCCATATAAAACTCTAAATAAACATGTGTAGCGTGCACCTCCATAGCTCCTCCAACCAAAAATATCCAGTGCAGACCCTGTCCCTGAGTCGTCCAGGTATGAAAAATCCAATTCTGTTAACTGGACTGAAGAAGTTTATAGTTGCAACTGTTTGCTTAAATCATGCAAAAAAGGTGATTAAATTAAACCTGTCAAGATAAAACATTATATCATAGATTAGGCCTGCATAATAATTACAGCTGACAGAACTCTCTTGGAACAATTTGAATTTTGTGTCATGTAAACGCACCTCACAAGATTTCAAATGTTTATAGTGAAATGGGCTTAACGTCATTTGCGTATTGGTACATGGTGCAATAATTGTAGAAGAGGAAGGCTGTTTACCAGTGGCTCTTTTCTTTGGGTTCGGGAGACTTTAGAGAGGAAACCTGAGAGCAGTGAGTTAATGCTACATAGGACACTGACGTCATGTTTTCTTTATGAGTAAAATCTAAATCTTTACTGAATTATACTTTAGTAGGCTAAGTACACAAGAAAACAAAACATATTCCTGTTTATCGCCCGCTTTTTCTGCAGGTGTTTCACTTCTCTGCGCCTTTACCCTGCATTTTAACCTCTCTTTATGTAATGCATTTGTTTGGCTAGTGTTAATGCATTAATCTACTGGAAATACTATTTTTGATCCTGACATGAGTGGCGTGCATTGATAAACAGAGAACTGGTGTTGAGAATGTGTTAGTTTTCTAAATCAGCTCAATATAAATATGGACGTTTATTACAAGGTCAAGTCAGTATTTGGTGAGAAATTATTATTTTATGTTTATATCTGTTTTTTACCATCATAATGACAATTGTTTATCCAAGAAATGTCCACCTTACAAGGCTTGAACTTCATGTTTTCCCACGTGTGCCGCTGTAAAAGTGGTCCCAAGTCATGTGAGAGGGAAAGACAGGGATGTAGGAAGGGAGAGGGATAAACAGAGAGAGAGAGAGAGAGAGAGAGAGAGAGAGAGAGAGAGTGAGGGGGAGAGAAACAGACAGAGGGAGGCACAGAGGAAGTAATAGGGAGGGACAAACAGAGAGACAGAGGGAGACGGTGGGGAGATGAGGAGAAAGAGGAGGGAAACAAGGAGAGAGAGATGGGGGGTCAGAGAAAGGGACATGAGAGAGAGAGAGAGATTCAGAGGGAAAGACAAAGACAGGGAGGGAGAGTTACAGGGAGGGGGACATGGAGGGAGTAACAAGGTGGGACGGAAAGTGAAACAGGGAGGGAGAGATGGAGTGTGTGTGTTGGGGGAGGGTGGGTAAGGAGAGAAAGAGATGGAGGCAAGGATAGTGAGATAGAGAGAGAGAGAGAGGAGGAAGAGCAGGGAAACGGAAAGAGAGAGGGGCAGAGAGAGAAAGAGAGGGTAGACAGGGAGAGGGGGATAAAAAAAGAAAGGGAGACAGGGGAAGGGACAAAAAGAGAGAGAGGGGTAGAGGGAGAGAGGTGGAACAATGATAGAGAGACAAACAGACAGAGAGAGAAAGAGCGAAAGAGAGGGAGAGAAATAGAGACACAGATGTGAAGAGAGACAAGACTTTTTGTTTATTCAACTAAAAACTGAAAGAAAGTGACCTGGACATTGCTTCATATCATTGTATTTTAAATGTGAAACTCTCCACCACCAGCCTCATCATGTCTATACTGAAGACTCAGTCGTCTGAGGGACACGTCAGGGAAGTTTTATGACTGATGCTGTCTTTATGAGTATGAGTTTTATAAGTGTGTATGACAGGCTTTTATGATTCTCAAATTTTGATTTAATTTGGTGAGATAACACCTGTTGTAAATATCCATTATAGTTTTATATCGATTAAAAAGGACTCTGTCTGACGAAGGGTGTGACTTAACTGACAGCCAATCAGAAACCTGTGTGATGAAGGTTCTGATAGGCTTTCTGATTGGCTGTCAGTTACGTCACAGAAGTTTCTGATTGGCTGTCAGGTGCATCACAGACCACAGAAGAGTTGCAACTAATATCAAGTCTGTCTGATATTTTGAGGTCGTGGTCACAGTGAGCCCTCCTCTCACTACGTCTATGATCAATCTTTTGTGGCCAACAGTAAAAACCAACGCTCCTCACCAGAGCTCTCACTGATTCCCTTTCATTTACTCACTTTTACAAATGCAGAAACACAACTAGTTTATAGTCTTTAGTCTCAGCTCACCAGTACAGTTACGGAGAGAGGAGATGTTAGCAGTTTTGGATATGTTTCCATGATTAGCAATTTGTCTGTAGAGTAAAACATCTGTCCCAGTCTGTCCCAGTGTTCTCTGACCTGTATCACAAACTACCGTGGCTAAAAGTCCACGCTAGACTAGGCTAAAGAAACACTATCCTCATCTTTGGAGTTCAGTGACCCTTAAAACTCACTTTCTTTCATGTTGCTCATTATTGGCAGAGCAGCTGGAAAGTGCGGGCAGCGGACCCCCAGTTTGGTGACCACTCTGCTGCTTGGCCCTCCACGGTTCCCATAGCTACCTGTAACCTGACCCCTCCCCTTCTCTCCACACGCTCCCTCCCCCGAGTCACCTGATCCCCTGCTCACCTCACCCGCTCAGGTGTCTCAGTCAGGGGGGAGTGCAGTCACGGCACGAGTCACTACTTCGGGGAATAAGGAATCAGGACAATAGCCAGAAGTGTATAGGACAAAGAGGTCGGGACGAGAACAACCGGGAGGGAGGGAGATGGTTTTGGATGGCACCACAATGAGCATGGACCTCGGAGACACCAGTACGTGGGGATAGTCGGGTTGGTGGTCAAAAAGCAGGATGCCCGGAAGTTTGGCTCATTTTCTGCGTTTATTCTTTTCAGATGCGGCTGCAAACGGGGATTCTCAAAAGGAAGCGGTGAGTAAAGATGACACTGTTGTCGTGATACTAAAATACTTAAAATTCAAAAAATTCTGATTGCTTTATACTGATTTCAATACAAAAATAATAATACAAATGCCGAATAAAAATGTATTCAAAAGATATATTTTTTTTATATGTTTCAAGGGAAGCTCAAGTTTTCCACACAAAAATAGACCATAAAACTATTCAGGATAGGGCCTGTTTCATTGTATTTCTATGATTTATTTATTTTTTTTCAGTACTTTCTCAAATGAGTACCAAGTTTTAGTATTGATTATTATCTGGGTAGCAATACTTTTGACAACCCTGCTTCTTTAAAGTTGTGTCCATGGTAGGGCTGGGATTCATAAAGTTCCTCATGATTCTGTACAATAGACACAGGACTCACTGTACAATAATATCACTATATGTGAGACATAGAACATATTTTAAAATATCAAATGTTTACAGTTAGACTATAATAGCATTTGGAACACTAGATGATAAATGTTGATTTTGTGGTTTAAAAGCGTCCTTGTCTGCAAACATGTTCCATCAAGAAGTATTGAAGAGTACTGACAAAATGTTCTGGGCCTTTTGCCATTTTATGACCAGTCGTTTGAAAACTCATTGATCATGCTGATCAAAATTAATAAAAGAGATTAATTCAACATTTCAGCTTAGTTCCCAATTTCTGGACGAGTGCTTCTGTTTTGTCACATAAAAAATAAAATCAAAGGTAATCATGACTAAAACACACCACAACTACATTTTTACTGTAAAAAGTATTAGTCTAGACTCATGATATTTTTGTCAGTTTGTATCGGCCTAGTATTTATTGGAAGTATTTTTGTCAAGGAGGTACCAGGCCTTCATGTGGGTTTAGGTTTTGGCAGCACTCAGACATATTTATTTGAGTAGCTTCTTCTCTGAGTTGTCAGACACTTTTATTCTTACTTGAGTAATATATCGCACAGTGTAACAGTGCTCTAAAATTTGGAGAAACTATTTGAGTAGTAGATTCTCCAAACATCTACTTGAATAATGTCTTGGACCTCTAGTTTTTACCTCTGCCTGAGTAATATTAGTTTGAGGTACAGATACATTAACAACACAATAACAAAATTAAAATAGGCAGAATTGTAAAGGGTTAAATGTAGTCAACTAAATGCACCTAACATGGTAAACAAGGTCGATACTGGTTAGACTTTTGTGTGGATGTAGTGATTTTTACATGAAGAATATTTAGTCCAATATTTGGTTTAATAATGATATAGTTTTTTGTGTTGTTTTTCTTTTTTTTCTTGCAGAGCTAAACTTAATTTCATGTGGTTAGCTTTGCCTTTGCTGAAGTATTTAGTTGTGGTCACCTCGTTTAGTGGTGTGTTCATGTCGGTCATCCTGGTTGTAGCTTGGGTCAAAAGAGGTTTGAAGAATATGTTATCATTTGTGAATTATGTTTATTTCGCTTTGGTCAAAATATAAGTCAAATTATTATTTTTGTCCTTTGCTCCTCTTGATTAAACGGCTTTTATTATGCTATTTCCTGATCTATGTTAAAACACAACTGAAACTATGGCTGAAAACAAACCAGTCATGTGACCACTAGACTTTTGTTTGTGCTGTTTGTATTGCATGTTGTATTTTTTTTATGTATTTGCCTGCCTAGGGACTATGGATGAAAACTAGATTTGTAGCTAAAATTCTGAATATTTGCATCTTAAATTTGGAATATTTACATCTGTTCTATACTGATGTTCATTAATGTGCATTGTCCCTATCAAATAAATAAATAAATAAATAAATAAATAAATACATAAATACATACATACATACATACATACATACATACATACATACATACATACATACATACATACATACATACATACATACATACATACATACATACATAAATACATAAATAAATAAATAAATGTTGTAATGTTGTTTCCTCATCACAAACAGACATAGAGTTGTGTTTCGTTTCATTCACACATGTTTAACACACAAACCCTGCATATTTAGGCTGAGTTATTCTCTGAAACAACAACACTCTGTTCCACCTTGTGATGTCATGTGGTAGTGTAAGACATGCTCCACTGTGTTTTTAAACTCCATACACTTCACTAGACTCATTTGGATCATTTCAGCCTTGGAATGGAATATACTTCAGATTGCCTCTATACTATCAAATGTTATGTCATGTTAATTATATAAACAGGACTAAAGTATCGCATCACTATGTCTGTGTTGCCATGACAGCTTGTCCTCTAAATTGGGCGTCTGGATGTATGTTGGGGTTAGTATTACATAGTGCTGAGGTAACAGTGTCTTCAGGAAACTCATGCTCAGGCCGACCAATCACCAGTCACACACAACCAGAGGGAGGGGCTTCAGATTAAAGTGCATGTCACACGCTTTCAAGTTTTTCAAATCATTTCTTAGTTTGATAGGATATTTATCCGTTTATCCCTTATCAAGTTGCAGTTTGTGTCGAAAAAAGAAAGTATAGCTATAAGTTCTAAAACATAATACCTCGACATATGAACTAAAATTAAAAACTTCCCCAAAATTAGTAAAAACAGTAGGCAAACAGTGTGATTAAATTGTATATATAATGTTAAGTGTGTACGTCTGTCACAATAATCACTATATTGACATATACAATAAATGAAAGTTGGAACAGTATTTTTTGCGGTCAATATTTATCACGTGTACATTTTCTTTGCACTGCATTTTTTGCCTATATGGTAAGATTCAAGCCGTAAAAGGTTGAATTAATAAATTCTATGCCTCAGTACAAGTACTAAAGTGTTTGATTCTGCTGTTTATTTATTGCAGCTTATGATTTTTTTAACCAATATTGTTTAGAATAGTTTTTATGGTTTCAGTTATTGTGTCAGTGGTATGAATTAGTTTCAGTATATACTATATTGATATATTTACTTCAGCAAAACAGTATATCAAACTTCAAAATATGTTACTGTGACAGGCCTATATGTATGTTTTAGTTAAATGTGTACATACATGCACTTGACAGCTAGATTAACCAATCAGAGAAACTCACCATTAACCCTATTTAATCATGTAATATCACCTTTTTCCATGTAATCAATTTATGTTGATCCAAACCAAATTATTTTGATGATGTTGTTTAAAATATGTGTTTATTTAAAGGAAACACAGGTCAAATTTACTTTTACAAGCTTTTAACAATGACAGAGAGACCCAAAGATGTATTTCGAGAAAATGACCTCCGTCCACTGGTCTGTACTTACTTGCAATTTTTCCAGGGTTCAGAGTCCAGGTCATACATGTTGGGTTAAAAAAATCACCAAATTAAAATCTTCTGTCTTAATAGAATCGTTTACTGTTCCTATTAACGTCGAACTAAACACTTTTTTCACCACTAAACTGCATATATTGTGTTTTAACTGCATTATCTATTGTTCGCTGTCATTTTTTGGCATCTTTAGTGCAAACTAGGTGGGCAGCTTTCTGGTCAAAAGTGTGTAAAACCTTGTGTATGCTGTGTTCAGTGACCACTGCAATTTCAAGCAGCTGGTGACATCACAAAACACTGCCACAGTTACAGCCAGGTGTTTCTGATTGCAAACATCTGGCAGCAACGTCGGAGTTTGAAGAGTGGACACCTGTCAGACACTGCTCTTCATATGTCCAGACTCTCTGCTTTAGTCCACAGTTACAGGTTTAAGTTTAGACCCACTTTACTTTTCTTTGGGCGATGTAGTGCAAACCAGGTAATAAATCAAAGTCAGTCAATCAAAAACTGAGTGTGTGTTGCCTCAAACGGTCACTGCAATTTCAAGTACTATGTGACATCACCCTGCAGTGGCCTAATTAAAGCCAGGTGTTTTCTGAATACATGTATATTTTTTGCGCAGGAGTTGTCAGAGCAGAACATAGAGGTGGTGTCGGTCACTGAAGAAGACCTGCCCACTGTGGAGACCCCCAACACCCTCATCGTCAGCCCATTGGGGAGCTTTGCCAACGAGCCCATCAACAGCCAATCAGAGAAGGGGAAGCTAGAGGACAGCCCACCCACTGCCCCGAGCCCCAGTATGCCTGTCACCAAAGTCCAGCCTTTTCTCAACGGTAAGAAGAACTTTTTTTTAACCTATAAATCTGTGATGACATTTTAGAGAATTTTGATTTTTCTTTTTCGGGCTTTTTGGAAGTGGAGGTTGTTAAGTTATCAGGAACACTGTTAGCATCAAAAGCCAACAGATTATTAAAGATAGCAAGGAGACATAGACATCAAAAATCGACTTTTATGAGCTTTTAACCACGTTACAACAGCATTCCCTTATAAACGTGCTCAGAGTTGAATTTTCATTGAATCGTGTGTTTGAGTAATCCTGTTTTGTCCTGCATTTGAGGCATGAGTGCTCAGAAAATTACAGTTTTCACCTACCCCCTAACCCCACCCACCTCTCCTATCTACCAGTAATTGTAAGATTCACAGTTTACAATGAACAAAATGTAAAATAATGGTCCATGTATATTATAGTTTTATTGTAATACTCAAAACAAAGCAAGACTTGACATGAAAGTGTAATTAAACACTAAATCAACTTTTGCTACTACTACTACTTGTTTTAATAGTATTGTCTACTGCTCCTAGATTTTTTTTTGTGTGCTAATTTTAGTGCAAATTAGGTACATTTGCAGCTTTCTGGTCAAAAACAAAAACAAAAAAATACAGAGTTGTGGCTCTAGTGGCCATTTCAAGTACTTGGTGATATCACGCAGGACTGCAATGATTACAGCCATATTTTTCTGATTACAAACACCTGGCTACAGGGTCGGAGTTTGAAGTGTGGATACCTGTTAGACCAAGCAGATCAATCACATTGTTCCTTATACTTCCAAACCACACCCCTCCTGTCGCCTCACTCTCTTCTTTAGTCCACAGGCACTGCCCAGAGTTTAAGCGTTTAGTCCCACTTCAAGCAGTCAAACAGTGTCAGATTCTGAAAGTAAAATTCAAGAAGTTTTAGTTGGGCACCAAAAGATTAAAGGCCTAACCCAAATAACAGTGATGGAAAATATATAACAGGCTATTTTATATTTTACATCACCATCATTTGCATTGTGTGCTACTCATAAACTGTAAATATAAATAGACATAGCTAATCTGCTAGCCGCTGCCTTCCAAATAATAAGTGATCATGGGCACGTTTCTGACTTCCTTGACTCCAGTTCACTTTCTATTGAAAAACTGTCGTCCCTCTCTCTGTAACTGCTGCTGTCAGACTCGTCATTTTGTCTTATGTTCGTATTAACCCGCTCTACATGATCCTGGTATTTTTATTTCGCTATTGTGTCCGTGAATCAAAATATGAACATTAGAGTTTATGTTGCTAGTGTATAAAAAACAATAGTGTGCTAATACTCTAAATACTGGTATATTTATCCAACAGTGAAGGGTAAAAATAAAGTATGATTGTTTTAAAATGTGGCATCTGATTCCCAGCTCTAGATTGTGTCACATTGCACAGCTGAATACAAAGCTCACATAGACTCTAGAAAAGTCTCAGAGTAGTGTGTGTGTGTGTGTGTGTGTGGGGGGGTGTGTGTGTGTGTGTGTGTGTGTACAGAGGACGACCTGAGGAAGACCGTGTGGGAGCGCGTGTGGGACCACCGCCTGGAGCTGCTCATCAGTGTGACCGCTGTGGTGGTCATCACTCTGTCACTGGGCATCGGTCTGGGAGGTCAGTCCTGTTACACTGTCGCCGCGGTGACATGTGATACTGCTGAAAGGGATACTACTTACTACAGGGCTAGAACATTTGATTTACAATAAAGACAGAGTAATATGCATGATGTGTCACAGGTGGAGTCGCAACAATTAATCAGAATAAAAATTATAATTGTATTTTGATAATTGTATTTATTATCTTATTATACAGACTCTAAACCACACACCAAAGGAAACAATAACTAGTCGATTAATCAAAAACATTATCACTGACTAGATTACAAAGATAATTGTTAGTTGCAGCGTTAATCACTAGACTATAACGATAGCTCCTATGATACACTACCAGTCAAAAGTTTGGACACACTTATAATAATAATAATAATAATAATAATAATAATAATAATAATAATAATAATAATAATAATAATAATAATAATAATAATAATAATAATAATAATAATAATAACTTTTATTATCTTATTCAGATAAATCAGATTGTAGATTCTCACTGAAGACATCAAAACTATGAATGAACACACATGGAATGTAGTAAACTAAAAGTGTGAATTTACTCAAATCATGTTTTATATTTTAGATTCCACAAAGTAGCCTTTACCCTTTGCTTTCATCACTGGTTTGCACTCTTGGCATTTCTTAACCCTGAAGAGGCACAGCTGAGACGTGAAAGCCATTTCAGGAGACTTCTTCATGAAGCTCTTTGAGAGAAGGCCAAGGGTTTGCAGCGATGTCGACAAAGGACGCTGGCTACATACATAACGTACAAAGTAGTAAACATTAAGGAAATACATTCAAGTCTATTTAATTTTATTTATATAGCATTTAAAGTTCAACTTAAGCTGCCCAAAGTGCTTCACATAAAGTCAGCAAAAACATAAAATACAACACATAGGCAAAGAACAATAAAACATTCAACAACAAAAAACAACAACACTAAGATATCCTCTATAGCTAGAACAAAATACCAGGTCTTAAACTGTGCTACAGGCAGAGGCAGGCTGTTCCATAGTGAGGGCGCTGCCACAGAAAAGGCTCCTCTGGTTTTGAGCCTGGCTATGGGCACAGCAGCAGGAGCTGGTCAGCTGACCTCAGGGCTCTGGGTGGAGTATAGGACTCACATTGATACTTATGCATTTGATTGGTAGTGTATATAGGGTACTGGCACACTTATTCTCTAAAAATAAATAAACATAATCTGACCTCAGTGCTCTATTAATTGTGATTTTTTTAAACAATAATTCCCAAGTCTGTGTGGCAAAATGTGATTTTTCTGACAAACATTGCAGTTCTCTTAAAAGTTAGATTCTGTTCAGTGCACATTTTAAACATGTCGTGGTGGAGCATTAACATTTGAGAGAAGACTGAAATATGCAATAAAACTAAAACTATAATAGAATTCAGAGTCTATTTGTAGCTTTCTAAACTACAGGATTAGCAGGATTTATACATAAATAAGACATGATTTCTTTTTTGTTATCTGTAAATTACTTAAATAATTGCATCTTTGTGATTTACTGGTACTAATTGCAGTTATTCTAATTGTGATTGCGTGTATCTCCTGCATCCCAACCCACGAGCCCTGAGTAACTCTTTGTGTATGTACATGTGTCCAAAGTGGGGCTGAGCTGTGTTGGGAAGTTCAGGTGCGGAGCGACAACCAAATGTATCCACACCTCCCTGCAGTGTGACGGCAAAGAGCAGTGTGAGAACGGAGAGGACGAGCTCAGCTGTGGTCAGTACCAATGACTAGGCCTTTCACATAATCACGATATCTACTTATAGTTCAATACATGAAAGCTGGAACAATATTTTTAGGGTCAATAGTTCTCATTTGTACATTTTCTTTGCACCACTTCAGTTCAAGTTAATTTATATAGCACATTTAAAACAACTTCAGCTGACCAAAGTGCTTCACATTAAAGTCAACAAAAACAAATATACAGATAATATGAGACACAGGAAAATAAACATAAAACACCAACATATCCTGTTTAGCTAGTACTAAATGCTTTACTGGGAATTTTTTGGTTATTTTTTGGCTATACGATAAGATTTAAGTTTTAAAAAGTTGAATTAATAACTTCTATGACTCATTACAGATGCAAACGAAGTATTTAAGTGATTGATTCTGCTGTTTATTTATTGTAGCTCGATTTTTTTGCAATATTGTACGTTTAGAATAGTTTTTGAGGTTTAAATCTGCTCTTGGGTTATTGTGTCAGTGGCATAAACTAGTTTCAATATTATGGTTTATTGTCTATATTTCTTGTGACAGGTCTACTAGTAACATCAGTATAAAAGATCTATACTACTAAAGGCAAAGATCATTCAAAGACAAGACAATAGATTAGTAAATAAAATGAACTAATACTACTTGGCCAATGCTTGAACCTGTCTGGTCTTTAAAGCTAAGCAGGGTTGGGCCAGGTTATTACTGGGATGTTGTGTCCTCAGACAAGACACTTCACCAACATTGATGTTTGCTCAGATTTGAGGCTCTGGGATTTCTACGCGTTCTTTTCATTAATTTATGTTTAGTTTTTATCATTTGACAAAAATACCAGTACTTTTAGTTGACAAAAATATCACATTTTAGTCATAGTTTTAGTCTTTATGATGACTTTTTATTTAGTTTTAGTCAGCAAAAATGTGACATTGATGAAATGAAACACTGCTCACTCTGTGGGTGGGGTTGCTCGTTTTACCCCCTGCAGTGCGTCTGAGCGGGCGCAGCTCCGTGGTGCAGGTGCAGAGGGCAGGGCTCTGGATGACAGTGTGTTTTGATGACTGGACCATCTGGTTGGGAGAGTCGGCCTGCAGGCAGCTGGGATACAACAGGTACAACACACACCCACATCCAAACATGCACATTAAAGGAGAACTACTTAACTTTCAGCGACAGGACAGGAGTTTTGATGAAGTTTATTTACCATCAGTACAGCACTCGAGGCTTGCGTCCTTTCGAGCCTGGCCATGCTTCTATTGTAGGGAGTATTATACCTCTGATGACTTAGGCTAAGATAACAAGGACTGAGCTGGCAGTTAATCTAATTAGTCTAATTCATTTTAAACAGTTCAAAGTTATTCCTCACTTACCTTGTGCATTACACATTTTGAACATACTAATTATTCACCATGATGAGTTTATAAGTGGTTCACATCTCTCTAAGAGTTTTGCAGTGACAGTAAAGCTAATAACAACTAGTATGCTAACTCACACTTCCTGATTATCTGACAATAATTCGATGCAGACAGAACTAGACTTATTTTGAGCTGCTTATACAATATGTCAGTACTGCAAATACTTGAGAAAAATTGGGTGCAGGCCCTAAGACAAGGTAAACCATCTCTATACAAGGCCCTAAATTTACTTTCAGTTATGTGGCATCGTCATCGTCCGCGGTGAACTCCATCGAGCCGGAGCTGCAGTACATCCTGGTGTCTCTGGACTCATCTCACGGGGGAGTGGTTAAGCTGCACAACATGACCATCATCGGGTGAGTAAGGATGACAACAAACCCAGGGCTTTTTCAGAAATAAAAAAGAAAAGATGTCTACTAACATGATAAGTGCACACTTCCTGATTATTGGACAATAAAACACTTTATAATTACATGTGGACAGCGCACAGTGAACTTATTTTAAGTTCAAGAGCTCCTTATACAATATATCTGTACTAGGGCAAGACACATTCTGCTCAAATACATGGGAAATAAATCATGTACCGGAGAAAGAAAAGTGAAGCAAACAAAAATAAATGCCATTTATTTATTTCAACAGGAAATTGCTATATTCAGACATAACCCTGCAATTACTTTTAAATCATGTTTTAGAGAATTAAACTCAGAATGTCACTTTCTCTTATGCCATTGTGATTCTCACCCCTGGAATTGCTCCTATACAACATACTAATGCTGTATGAGACATGAATGTTACTAAATGCCCTCCACTAACAATTGTGCAAATAAGGCTGTTTTTACTTTTGAATAAGGCTGTTTTTACCTTTATGGGTGTTTTGGGGGTAATTCTGAAATGTGTTTGTATCATCCCAGTAAAAGTCAGTGCGCCTCGGGGAAAGTGGCCACGCTCAAATGTTTAGGTGAGAGGATGTGCTGTGCTGCTGTAATACTGCATGTCTGTGTGGACTTCTATAGAGGGTCAAGGACACTTTAAGAATCAAGACTTTTTAAATTTATTTTTGATTTATTTGTATTTTAGTGCATAACTAAACAAATACAAATATGGCTTGTTCAGTGTGGACGTGTATAATAAGTGTGAAGGAGATGAAGAAAGGATTTGTTTGAAGTTGTCTTTTGTGGTGATGTGTGCAGGATCTCAAGTACAGTAGAACTACAGAAAACAGTTAGCAGGACTTATTTCATTCAGAGCAGTGGCAGAGTGACAAGTAGTTTAGCCTCATAACAATTAGGTCCCAGGTTTGATTGCTGGATGAGTGGGATCTTTCTAGGTGGAGTTCAAAGTTTGCATGTTCTCCCTGTGTCAGGTTCCACTTAAACATGTCTAATACACTCCCGTCTAGAGGCAGGGCAAATCTGATTCCAGTGGGACTCTCCTGTTTAAATTTAAAAAAAAGAAAAATCAGTGTGGTGCTGCTCTGTGTGAATGTGCACATACATGCAGTAAACCATTATAATAATCTCATCACTGTGATGATTAGGATTATTAAGAAGTTTTATCATTTAATTTGTAATTTACATTTCAAAGACCTCTCAATAGTGCAACATTCTTCCCATTCCCTCCCTCGTCTGCAGTGCTGAGCCTCTGGTATAACCCCTGTAGTGTATGTTACAGTCATGTCTCCATGTACACGTAGAGTGTGGACTGCGGCCCCAGTACAGCACCAGGATCGTGGGTGGTAACATGTCCAGAGCGGGTCAGTTCCCGTGGCAGGTCAGCCTCCAGTACAAAGGAGAGCACATTTGTGGAGGCTCCATCATCACGTCCAAGTGGGTGCTGACCGCTGCACACTGCGTTTACGGGTCAGTCTCTTTATATTCTCCACCTCACAAACCACTTTCATCACTTTCATTACAGTTACTTTAGACACTACAGATGCACCCTGGAACTTTTCTTGTAGACATCCAGTACCACTTGTTTCCGTGATGTTATTGCTTTATTTAGAATGTTCCCTGGTATGGCATTAAACTTATCTATCTTCACCAGCTAAAGTTATAAATATATCCATCTAACTATCCACTAATATCTCCATGGAAACAAACATGTGGCTGAAGTGCACATTTGAATCAGAATTAAAGCACATTTGACAGGTTTTCATGTTTTTCTAATTCTGTCTTGTTTTGGTGGGATAGTTCCTGTGGTAAATATTTGTCATATTTTTACATCAGCTAAAAAAATACAGGAAGTAATAAAGGCTCTACCTATGTTATCAACACAGAAAATTCCATCCAACGCACAAGAAGAACATTTTTCTAACCGTTTTAGGCATTGATTAACAGGATAATGTTGCCATTTATTTTTATTTGTCTAATCATAATTTTTGTTTAATTTAGAGTAATTTAAGTTTTGCCCTTGTTTACATTAAGGTAACAGATATGGAATTATCTAACCAGAATTGTCCAACCAGGAAGTAAAATTGTAAACTTCACCTAAATAAATAAATAAATATAGAAATTATTATTATTAAATTATTATTCAATCTTATTATTAGCTTTTTTTGTGAAATAAGTACTAAAATTATATTTAAAAAAAATAAAAATAAAAAAAAAATAATTTCATGTAATACTTTTTCCTTACATAGTGCTGTAGTAGGGGGAAGCCCTGGTGTATCTTACATGTCGTTGTGTCAGGTTTGGTTTACATTTTACAGTAACGGTTGGTCTTGTGATTTTCAGTCTGTGGCCCATATAAGTCTCACGTGTCTGTGTCAGGAGATAGCACTTCTCACCAACGCAGAGTCCAGTTTAATGAGCTGCTAAACAGACTCCGGTTCCACTCAGATCTCCTCTCAACACTTGTTTACAAACCCTCATTATGTTTATTATTGAGCAGTTTTCTTGTACAGTGATGTGACCATGTGTATTGATCACATTTCTGATTATGGGTTGCTAAAATGGTCAGATTAAAAAAGATATACAGTTTTGTCACTGTCATCCACTCCTACTCAAAAGATTAATATTCCAAAAAACAAATCATTTTTTAACTCATGTGTTGTCAGTCTGTGTAATCCCTCAGTCCAGGTATGATCCATAGTAAAGAAAAACTAAATTCTGTCAACTGTTAACTGTCAAAACTGTCCTATAGTTGTCATTTGAGGTAGTTTAATCAACTCATTTGTGGTTTACCTCTATTTAAATGTCTCTCGTCAAACAAAAACACATATTTTTTCATATATATTAGGTCTGCAAGATTAATCGCAATGGAAATCACAATTTGAATGGACACAATAATCAAATCGCTAAGGCTGCAATTTGTGAAGTAGCATCATTTTCTCCATAAACAACAAAAAATCCGGTCTTATTGTGCATAAAAGCTGCTAACCCTGTAGTTTAGAAATGTGATCTGAAATGGGATACAGTCTTTTTGCCAAATCTCCTGGATCAGTTAAAGATGTGCACTTTGAACAGAATCCTTTCATGAAAACATAAATGGTAAATATTTGTTACTAATATCACAATAAGATATTTTCCCCAAATCATTCAGTCCTTTCTTGAGCCACTTAATACTTACATTTTTAACTATATGTAACTTACAACTTTTTCTAAGTAACTTCCCCAACACACGACTCAAGACAAACACCCCAAAAGCTAAAACAGCTTTTTTTTTTTCTTAAAGAGCCGATATTACTCTATTTTCTGAAGTTATAATGTTGTTTCCTCATCACCTGGAAACTAAAAACACACACCCATACAGTCCCTTTTAATAATTATTGTCATATTATTGTTAATCGCAATTAATTTGGCCATAATAATCAAGATGTTTATTGTTTTTGTGATGCAGGTTTTCAAATCCTGTCGAGTGGGGCGTGTACGTCGGGATCACAGAGCTGCCCGGGTACGGCACTCAGGCTCTGGAGGTGGAGAGGATCATCTACCACGCCCGCTACAGAGGGAAGCTCAACTACGACATCGCACTCATGAAGCTACGCCAGCCTCTTGCCTTCAATGGTAAGACTTTAACGCACAAGACATAGTATGAAAAATGCCCATTCTGTCTGGAGATGTTACTTTGCCTGCAGTATTCCTCAGTATGGCATTAAAGGGCCCATATAACACTATTGTCTGATCTATGTTATAATGTTGTTTCCTCATCAAAATATACCTTGAGTTTTGTTTTGTTTAATTCACACATGTTTAACACACAAACCCTGCATATTTAGACTGCGTTCTGCTTTCAGACTGAAAACACTCTGTTCCACCTTGTGATGTCATGTGGTAATACAGGAAGTGCTCCACTGTTTGTTTAAACTCCATGCACATTCACTATAATCAAATTAAAAACTGTTACTTCATGACATCACAAGGTGGAACAGAGTATTTTGAGCTTTGGAGATGTAAAGACATTATAAAGGGTTTCTCAAATGAAATGAATGAATGAAACAAAACACAACTCTGAGTTTTACAGGTGGTAACAACATTATAACATGGATTTGAGTCACAAGAGTCAATTTGTGTAATGTAGGACTTTAAAACTTTTCTATCTCCATGGAGACAAGCAGGTGGTGTCATCAAGCAAAGTTACAGGTCAGAGGTTTCATTTATGTTTGTGAATGAAATGTTACATACTTGACTTTCCACGTTAAGTTTGTGATCTATAAAAAGATGACAAGGATGAAAACGAGTGGTCCAGCCTGAAAACTTGTCAGATTTGTGCTGAATGAGCTGTGACATTGGTCTATACACAATTATGTTGAATTGTTTTCTTCCAGGTTCAGTGGAGCCCATCTGCCTGCCTAACCATGGAGAGGTGTATGTGGAGGGGACAATGTGCTGGATCTCAGGCTGGGGAGCCACTGAGGATGAAGGTCAGTGTAGACATGAGACTCACGCTCAAAACTTGGATTGTCTGACAATGTCTCCCTCTTACCTCACTACCTCCCCACAAAATGTAGTCATTTACATGTGTGCATGTAAATAAAAGAATATACATCCTCCAAGTCTTTTATTTCAATGAAATAATAATATTTTATGTCTTAAAATAAAAGTTCTTGCCTCCCTTTGGTCACTACTTGGTTTAGTCTGTAAGCACAGTGGATTTGATGCTCCAGTCTGTCGTCCCTCATGCCTCTGCCACTGGCTTTTACACAACCCGAGGAATGTTTTAAAAAGGTGTTTTAGTTGTTGGTCATCGACAAAATATGAGAGAGACATCAGGCTAAATACTGTATAATAATAAAGCATACAGCCCTTTCCCAGATGCTTTACAGTTTTGTGCATTATCCTCCTACACACGACTACTCCACACTATTGTAACCACAGCTGTCCTGGGGCAGACTCCCTCACACACCATATTCTTACACAGGACAGGTATGTGATGTGCAGTGGTGGGATTCATCACCTTCTTAAATTGCAACGGTCTTGTTTTGGTCTTTTAGGTTTTACATTGATACAGTTTTTATTTATTTATCTTTATTTATAAAGGGGAACCCAATGAAAGCTCTTGGACTCTTATTCATGGGTGCCATGTTTAAAATACAGTACAAGCAGAAAAGCAAACAAGTCCATATAAATCATTAAAGGTGCAGGTGTGTGTATAAAAGTTTAACTATTACATTTTCTTTTTATTAAAGTGAGTCAAACGTATTCTTACGCCATCATTTATCTGCTCTTATTGTGCAGCTCTTTGTTGAGTCTTTAATCAGAGATGGTCCCACTGGCTCTGGCTCTGAGTCCTGTTGAAGTGTTTAAACATTTGTTATTGTCGTTGTCAGGAGAGTCGAGTGTGGTGCTGCGCTCTGCCTTGGTGCCCCTGATCTCCACTAAAGTGTGCACCCAGCCCGATGTGTACCCAGGCCTCATCTCCCCGGGCATGATCTGTGCCGGATACCTGGAGGGAGGGGTGGACTCCTGCCAGGTAAACTCTACCCGCTAGCATAGCACTTAAGCTATTTCAATGCTAAAGATTCTATTTGAAAGGCGATAGCTGTAACCTGCACTTCAACTGGTTTAAAGTGGTAATACCTGGGGACCTGAGATACCTTCACCTGTCACAGGACACATCATAACACGCCAGCCCAAAGTGAGGAGCTTATTTTCATCATCGGCTGCTGAACCCAAATATTACATTGACATTTAGATCATGTCAAAAGTTTTAATCATAGTTCATATTTCATTCATTTCATTTCATGTTTACTTAGACATACAGTATCTGAGGACAGAGATTTTGAAATTCTTATTCATCTATAAGGCATAATGCAAATAAACTTAACAGATGTTAACTTTTTCTGGTGGGGTTCTGCTAGTTTCATGCATGTTATTACTTGGCCTGAAATATACAAATACAATGCATATTGTGAAATAGATTGCATTTATACAGTTACAAGGATTATTATAGTTAAAAATGGCCTTCAAAAACATGCATTCTCACTATGAGCAAGATCGTTTGTCTCTTTGGAGTTACATGTCATAGTAGACAACATCTCCATGGAGACAAACCATCTCAGTTTCAGTTTATTCTTCACTCAGACATTACACAGAGGCTGAAAGGAACAGGCAGAATCCTAAGCTTCAATAAATACAGCAAAGTTGCATAGTGCAGCGTGACATGTGTGTATGGTTAATTTAACTTAAATTTTCCTGACATAAAGATCCAACATTGAAAGAGGTTGATGTCACCTGGGTCTGTAGTGACTTTTTTAATGTTCATATTTAGTCTCTATCTGAATATTGCATTTTACCCCATTGAGTTTCCCAGCTCTTGTGTGTTGTGTGTGTTTGTGTTGTACCAGGGGGACAGTGGCGGTCCTCTGGCCTGTCCGTCTGACTCCTCTCTGTGGAAGCTTGTGGGCGCCACCAGCTGGGGCATGGGCTGCGCTAAACCAAACAGACCGGGCGTGTACACTCGCATCACACAGAGCCTGAGCTGGATCCGACAGGAGATGGAGGTCAGGGTCTGAGTCTTTACAAATTGTACAACATGGAACAGTGACATTTACAAAGTTGAAACATTTTATTTGTAACTCATGCTAACGTCATTTAGACATGCAAGCTGTTTCTTTGTTACATTTGCAAGAACATTGTTAAATTTAAGATTTTACTCTGACATTTCAGCAAAAAAAGTAAAACAAATGATTTTGCCCAGTATATTCATGTTCAGTTGTTGACTCGGTGGGTGCACTTGTGTGGTCGTATCAGTTGATGCATTGTGGTGGGTATGTTATGCGTTAAAGCAGTAAGGCCCCTGTGTAGTCAAAACCAATACATATTGTGGTGGATCAGCAGTGCGTGTGATCCACAGGTGAGCACACAGACTGACACTGTGGTCACTGTGGCATCTATAGACCTACAGACTGTTGTACCTGTAAATATGGTCCGCCACTGCTACACAGTGATACATGTATTTACCACTAGTGAACCAAAGGTTTATTGGGTTGTTCCACTTCTTTACTTAATTCTTCTCATATGATTTTTACTAATGTAGGCTATATTTTTGAACCTTTGTACAACAGTATTAGGGCCACTTTATGGACCAAAAAAAAGGAAGAATAGTTTTCACTTTTTTGTGCAGATTTGTATGTTTAAACTAGTTTTAAACCAGTTTTTTTTTTTTTTTTGCAAAAACCTGATTTGTGAGAAACAAAATAATATATATATTTTTTTTTAAGTAGCAAATTTGCAAGAAAAAAGTCATGCCAAGCTGCTACTTTTTCATCATCAACCTGGAACATTATTAGGCCTATTATGGGTAAAGTTTGACTGTTAAAAGATTGTGAGGGCTTTGTATTTAACAAAATGTCATTTAAATTTGTTTTTAGAGAGAAGCACTCAGCCCGACCATCACCGCCAACTGACCTCAGCATCGATACTGGTTGAATCGACCAGAGAACTGCAAACCAAAGTGTGCCTAAAACCTCCCTTTTACAATGAAGAAAAAAGACAGAGGAGCAGAAGCCCAAGTTAGGCATCGTTTATTCCAAAATAGAAAGCTCTAAGGCAAAACAGACGAGAGAAAAGTGAACAACTCTTTTTAAAAAGCAAGACAAGTGTGGATCCAAGTGACAAGTCCGTACACCCCTGAAACCAGTAGGGGGCGCCATATTCACAGATCAAGTCAACTTTACAGGAGATAGAAAGTATTACTGCGATCCTGACTGTGTACATATGTTTCACCACTGGGAGGCGCCGTTTGTGCAGTAAAAAGACAATTTGTCCCATTTGCCAAGTGATGCAAAGTTCATCCTGTGGTGATAAGTGATCCTTGGAAGAGGAAACGTAACAGCGTGCAGCAGAAACAGTCCAGTGGGGTGCGCCGTGGGAGATGAGTGATTGAGAATAGCAGAGGGGATTGTGCGTCTGGAGAGAGCAAGGTTTGTGAGCACCTGCTACGGTCCAGTGAAGAAGAAAAGTGATATACACAATATGGAAGTAACAATTCACATGGAAAAAATGTCCGAGTGGTAGGAAAGCAGGAAAGTGTGTGTTAATCCAGTTTCGGTGTTATTTGCAGGAATAAGCCACAATACAATTTAAAAAATGCAATTGCAGACCGGTTTTAAGAAAATAAGAGGCTACTAGAGCAATGCAGTCATTTTAAACTAGGAAATTCAATGCTCGCAATTTACAAATCAAATCGCTGCAATTATTTGGATAGGAAATGTATTCTCTTGATGTTCCATGATCCTGTTTGTCCTTGATCAGATCACTGTTATTTAAGGAAGTACTAAGAGGCCCTATAGCATAGTGATGTATTGATACTGACAATGTATCAATTATTGACATAAAAATACATACTTTAAATAAAAAAACCCAAAACAAATTAAAATAATTTTAAAAATAAATTTCTTATATATTTTAGCTTATCTGCACATAAATGTAATATTTAGAGCAGCTGAGGCGGAGCAAAGATAATTATAGCCTCTACATGCCAAGGTAAAATTCTTTATGGTAGAGGAGTACAGTTTTTAGTACAAAATTCATTAGTATCGTATCAATAGTAGTATTTGGATAATACCTGTGATTTTTGTATTGATCTGATACCATCACTACTATATTACGCATTATTCACTATTTGTACATACAAAAAATGTTTTAAAACATAATTTACAGATTCCAGTCTAGAGCATAAAAATCGAGAACTGAAGCAGGTCAAATTAGGCTAAAAACAAGAGCTACAAGCTTTGATGCATCTAAGGGTAGGTAGTTTGCACACTGAAATGACCAAAATGAGACTAGTGAAAATGTATGAACTTTAAAAACAAGGAAGAGCATTTCCTGGATAACCATCTAATGATGTCACTAGGTGGAACTGAATGTTTTGAACTCCAGGTGGGTTTTTTATGACAAGATCAAAAGCTCAAAATATGATTTTGTATGATATATAGTTACTCAAATGGTGGGCTTAAGGTTTGTCTACTTGTCATTTCAATAGTCTCTGAATGAGTACGGCCTACAAACCCAAATTCCACTCAAATCTAGTGCAGTATTTGTGGCTTTTACATGGACATGTCCTGCAGATAACACTGACTGTGGATACACACAAAAACTCAGCTGTCCTGACCAGCCTGGACCAGTTAGTGTCTTTGACCAAATCACCTTTCTTTGTGCTTTTCCTGGCAACATTTTTTTCTATAAAACAAACATAAGATAAGGCCTTGCATTAGTCTTGAAGGTTAAAACCAATTTAAATAGCAATTCTCATTAGCATTCAAATTTGTGTTTTAGAAAACTTCACAAACCCTGGAAAACAGGGTCACTAGTTTTAATTATGAATCTGTACATAAATATTCCTTACAAAACAGAACACAAAATGAAACACTAGTCATGTTGGTATATAAAAATAAGCCTCTCTCCACCGTTTTGTCTGGGTGGAGTCAGTCGTAGGAGTGCACATCTACTCAAACACAAGCATGCAAAAGTGAGGACAAACCCTTACACAAATCACTTTAAGTGTTGGCATCCAAAATGAGACGACGGGCGGGCGGGAGGACGGCAGCGGCCAGGCGAGCCTGCCGACAGGACCAGAGGAGCCTGTGTTCTCAACACTACTCCTGCCTGGGCCTGCTTCTTCTTTTCAGCTTAAATATACAAAAAGTGCACTCGTCTACATCAACTAAATACTTAAAAAAGGCTTTCTGAAATGAAGATCATGTCCAAGCTGTCCTTTGTGCTGAGGAGCGGCCCCATTCAGACCCAGAGTCCAGTGTAGTGCAGCACAGTGCACGGTCGCCCCTTTGCTCAGCCTTAGTCCTATACAGCAACATGATTACAGGTCATTGTGAATACCTGTAAGGTAAGCTCTGTCAAGTATCTTGGTCAAATCAAATGTCCTCAAGATAGCAATAAACTACACAGTGCCATTCCCAATGGCATTTGTAATTGTGCTCCACAGTAGAGTTTAACCTCTTACAGCTTACACCTGTGTGAAATCTAAATGGACATGTGCTGGAGCTGACCCACAGAGCTGACATTAGCTCAGATCTGTGGGTCACATGTTTGATATGAAGAATGCTCCTACAGCAGAAGCTTCACTAAATGATTCCCTAACCTCAGATTGCCCTAAATGGCCACAGACCAAACCATGGCTTTGATCAAATGTGTGGGACTGAACACAGTGGAGTGAACATGAAGAGTCCTCAGTCCCAGCTCCACATGTGCATAAGGGGGAGGGAAGGGCACACGTGTACCCCGGGTCTGAACAGGGTCTGAACAGGGTCTGAACAGGGTCTGAACAGGGTCTGAACAGGGTCGAGTGGACAGGAGTGGACAGGTCTACTGCAGAGGGTCCTGGTCCAGGCCCAGCCCAGACATGTCGTCGTCGTCCTCACTGTCCCCTGACTCATCTTCACTGTGTCCCCCCAGCATCACCTCCCTCACGGCCAGTGTGGCCCCATCTGACGTCAGGCTCTGCAGGCCCTCCATGCTCATTGTCACCATGGTGCCTGTGTGCAGTCATAGAACACAACAAAGGCACAATTTAAATACACTTGAGTTTCTATGTACTTACTTATATTCATTTATATTATTTATATGGATTTCTAGAATTTAAAGTCTACATTATAATCATAAATTATTGCCCCGTCCCAATATTTCAGCGCCAGTAGAATTCAGTTACACAAACTGAACTACAAATCCCTCAGGTGCTGTGTTATGTAGGCTCTGTCTTGTTTAAACTGTAAATATGTTGTATACAATGTCTCTATTTAAATGTATTATTGTTTATTTAAAATAAATATTTATTTACAATAAATGTGTTTTGTATGTGATCATTCTGGTTAAGAGACTTAGAAACAAGTGTATTCATCACTTGTCCATAAGTGCTCCAAGGTAGAAAAAATTTCAGCAGTAGTCATCTCGACAGTGGTTTTGAAATCAAGACATTTCCACTGCCATCTGGAAATCATTTTCCATCTAAAAGGTGCTCTAAAGTTCTAGTGTCTCATTGTCCAGGGGTCTCATTTATAAGGCGTGTGTTTGTACCTATAAAAAGGCAACTTGACACAGAAATTAGTGGTCTGGTCCAAAAATTTGAAACACTGCACATAAGGGCTTTCAGAGATGAGGCAGAAGGAGATCTGTGTTTTGTCCCTACATAAACTTTTGGTAAGAATTCTATGTAAAGTTTTATAAATGAGACCCCAGATAACTACAACTACTAAGATCTGAAACTTTCCTTAGTAGTTTGCAGTAGACGCACTACTCCACAGTAGTGACAGTGTGTGATACTGTGTGTGTGCGTACCGTCGGGCATGGTGACCTGCTGCGTGGGCCCTCCTGCAATGGAGTCGGGCCAGAAGCGCTGCAGCGGTCTGTTCTGGGGAGTCTTCTTCTTGGTTTTGGGCGTCTCAGATGAGCTGGCGTCTAACATGGGCTGCAGGATCCGCCTCCGTGCGTTAATGAACCTGCATGAAACACACTCGAGTTACTCTCACAGTGAGTTTACCTGTGAAGAGACCAGTGCGCAAGGGGAGTCTCACCAATTGTTGACCTGCAGCAGTGTCAGGTTGGTCTGAGAGGCGATCTGCTTCTTCTCGTCCTCTGTGGGGTAGGGGTGCTGCAGACACAGCCACAGGCTCAGGGTCTCATGTACAGTTAGTCAGGAGCACAGCTAACAGAATACTCACTCCAATGTGCTGGAAGAGCCATGAGCGCATGACGTTTGTGGCATGTTTGGGCAGGACTCCGCGCTTGTTCTTGGAGGAGCTGTCGTCGTGATTGAACAGGTTCATGTCCTGGTGAAACTGCAGCTGAAGCTACAGGAGCAGTCAGTGTCAGTTATTAGATTAATTTTGAATTCATTCATTAGTGAATGATACGAGACGATATTCATACCATACTCCATACAACTGTACAACAACTCACCCTTATGAAATAGATAACCTTATGTCAAGTCAAAGCTAACAGTTGTATTACCTTAAATTAAAAATGTACTCAATGAGAACATAAATCTGAATATTCATTATTTTCATTACTATGTGGCTTGATCTTTATGACATGATAGTATTGTGTTTATAATGTTCCTGTAATCCTGCTAAAATACTTCCCCGCTAAGACAATCAGAATGTGTGTGCATGGCAGGTTACCTGATTGTTTTGGACGCGTATGGTTCCAGGGGACAGGGCTTGTGTGACCACCTGGCCCTGAGGAGTAACCACGGTGACGGGCTGGTACACGGTGCCTCCTGCACGCATGCATGCACACACAGACACACAGAGGGGATGTGATTAGAAACACTTTCACACAGACTGTAGACGATAGGCTGTAGGCTGTAGGAGGACCCACCTGCCACCACCTGAGTGGGGTTGACCGCTGTGACAGTGACATTGCCCTGCTGCAGGGCTGAGGCCGGGACCACAATCTGGCCCTGAGGACTGAGGGCACCCAGGGAGTTGGACGTCTAAGGGACAGCACACAAACATACATTTTGTACTTGTTCTCAATATGGGAAGTTAATTGTGTGGTCTAGCGTTTGTTTAAAATGTGTGCATTTAACCATGGCTAGTTTTTTAGAGACAATCATTCACTAACCCGAAGGTTGGCACTCAGATCCCCACTACTGCTGTTGCCCATTATAAATCTTTCCTTCAACAAAACACTTCACACTAACCGACTGTCTCGATGTTAGAGATGAGCTAGTTTGGTAGCCACAGTTGCTGTAGAGCAGACTGGCACAAACCATACTGTGCCAATGATCCAACCAAACACACAGTCACTCTATCAAGTGTGATGGTGGAGTTAATGATGAATGCAATGTGTAGAATAGAAATGTCTTTTTAAATTCAGTCATATATTGCATTATTTCTGTGGTTTGTTCAGAACCTGTGTGTTAATTTAGTGTAACTGAGAGGAGGCGTACCGGAGTCTTGGTGGGGGAGAAGCCTTGGGCCTGTCCGGGCACAGGGGAGTAGGGGCTGCCGGGCTCTCCGCTCAGTAGAGTCTCACTGTTCATCTTGGTCTTAAGACAGGCAATGTAGCGGCTGCAGAAGTCCTTACACAGGTCACTGACCTTCTCCAGCTCCAACAGGTGGATCCTCAACACCTGGATGGCCTTAACCATCTGCACAGCAGGACAAGAGCAGTCAGAGTGGACTTCAGAGGTACACATAGTGGGGTTAGGGGAAAAGGAATGGTTCTAAATTTACTGCAATACTACATTACTTAAAGCATTATTAAAGCCTTCCCTTCGTTTGATCGCAAAATTACTCAAACATGCATGGATGGCATCTTAAGCCTCTTTGTTTACAAAAAAGTAAAACCAACGCTAACTTAACAGTTAGTGAGACTAACCCTTTCCACTCAGCTGATGCTGGGGTCAGGGGTCACATTAGAGCATGTGTGTGAAATGCCTCATGTTGGTCACATGGTTATAGCTCAAGTTCTCACCAGATTGTCCAGCTCAGGATCCTCGCTGAAGAAGGGCTTGCCCTCCTTCTCCTGGTTCCTCACAAAGTTCTCGATGTCCACATCAAAGCTGGCTGACGTGATGCAGTCTGAGCTCATGGTGGACTGCTCGCACTTCTCGAACAGCAGGGCCAGCAGCGGGAACAGAGGGTGTCTGAGGGTGCATGGAATCACATCAAAATAGAATCAAGTTTTTATCTACAACATGGGCCTCTAATGTTTTTGTCGGCAGTCAAAAATAAGCCACTTTTCACAAGAGCCATGGTGTGGTGTGAAATAAGGTTAACCATTCATGAGTTGAGTGTTTATAGGTGATATTTTCAGGACTTTTGCCCTTTGACAAAATCGAATATTTTCTTTTGAATTGTTAATTGCCATGGTAACTGCTAGATTTTCATCTCTGCATCCCATGTATGGGCAATATTGACAAAATACTTATTTTAAATAATGGATTCAAGACCTTTTCATGTGTGTTTTTTTCTCATAGTAATCTTAAAAAAATTTATATTGTGACACTTTTTTTAAGCTTTTGCCGGCAGGTCAAAGTAGATTCTGCCCCTGGATTTGTTTTCTCCAGCAAAAGTTAAAGATTTGACTGTTACCACTGAAGTTTCATGCATGTATTTGGAGCAAGTTGGGAGTTAGCGGCGTACTGTTACCTGTAGATGGAGGCCTTGTCTGCGTCCATCGGGCTCTGTGGCTCTGTGTTGGGACTGTGGCCCTCAGACAGTGCCCCCTCCATGAACTTCTGATCGGGCTCACTATCCACCTTCACGCCGCCCTGCATCTACAAGCACACAGTATGAGAACATGCTGGAAATTTGGCTTTTCTTGGTTAGGAATGGTATATCAATTTTTTATTTTTGTATTTGTTTGTGTATGTACAGGGCATACTGCGCAAAGATATATACATACATTTGTGCTCAAAAGGAGTAGGAAGAAGTTGAGAACTTATTGAGTCCTACCCCTCATTCACTTTTGTCATTGTCATTACATTGAATTTAAAATACTTTCAACCTCTAATTCTTTTTGGAGTGCATACTCTCCCTTGATATTTGTCCTAAGTGAATCAGCTTTGTCTTTTTGAGCCAACTAAATGAGTGAAAATATGAATTTATATGTTATTTAATTTGTAAACTTTACTATAACTTAAAAAAGTAAAAGATTGATTTTGGTATCAGCAAATATTGGTTATCAGCCACAACAACAAAACAAATCAGATATCAGTATCCGCTCTATTGGACCATCCCCATTCTTTGTCTTTTTAAACGTTCAATGGTCTATTCAGAAATGGGCCGAAAGAAAAGCAAAAGGAGCTCTTAAATGAAATGGTGGCAGTTGAAAAGGCAATGATGAGTGTACCATTACTTTAACAGAAAATCAGTTGTGTTTCACGTGACAGAAATATCAAAAAGATAATTTTTCATAAAGGTAAACAAAAGCGATGCACAATAAAGATGCTCAATGTCTTTGTTTTCTATTGCTGTAACAATATTGTTGAAATATCTGATAACATGCTTTGACAGAATATGTTAAACTAGTTACGGTAATATTAAAATACCCTTTTTACTTTCTAAAAACAGTACATTTAAGTCAGAGAACCTTATGTTGTTGCAACAACATTTATTTTCTTCTATCAATAATTGGCTTAGCCATTATTGTGATACCAATATTTGAGATGTATTGTCCAGCCCTAGTATCCCAAAGGGATAAATTTGGATGTTTGGATGCAGAGTGGCAGGAGTATAAAAGGCACTCTGGTGTATAAAGGTCACATGAGGCAGAGCCAAAGGCCTTACAATGTGACAGGTTTTGATGGTTCTCCAATTTCTATTTAATTTGGTGGGATAATACTTGGTGTACATATAAATGATAAATGACTTTTAAACAAATCAAGAAGCAATTTGCAAAGAAAAGTTGAAAATGGGTTGAAAATTACAGGAAGTAAAGAGTTCCATTTTAGAGAATTTCATGAATTGAATGTTGCTGACAGGATACTAGGGAGAATTCTGTCCAAAACTTTGGCACAATTTACACGTAAGAAACACATTTCTTCACAAATTTTAAACATTATTTCAAGAACATAAAAGGTGTTATCATTTTATTTATTTAATAATAATCTCTATGTACATTACAGACGTTTTGGCCTGGTGTACAACATGGTTGCTTGGTAAAAGTTATGGAATTCGCTAACTTGATGTCATGATTTCCAGCCAGGAAGTAAAAATTTAAAACTAAAAAATGGACAAACTGGGGAAGATGACGTCAAATTTTTTGTAAACCCTTAAATATACTGATTTTAACTGTGTTTTAAGAGAATGAGTAGTCCAAAGTGTCAGACACACTTTAAGTAAACAGACAGAAGAGGGTCTTTAGCACCACAGTCACATGAGAGCACTCACTTCACCGAACAAAAGAAACAGGACCAACAGCCCCAAACATGACCTGAAAGGATGTCTCACATGTCCTATAGGTACAGCTCATCCTGTGCCTCATTTTAAAGAGGGGGGTATTTCACTTCTATGGAGTATAAAAGAGGGGCTATTTTACTTCTATGGGGTAGTAACTATTAACACATAACATATTTAGATAACATTAGATAACCTTACCTTTTATTCATTTGAAAATGCTACATTTGCCGAAAACACTGTATTAGCATGTTTTATAAGTTTCAATTTTCCTTTTATAGATTTATAGACAACTGTTCTGTCGGAGTATGGGTGACATAGGCTTGTAAGCTGAGCATTGAATCTTACATCTAACAGTAAGGAGAATAGGGCCCGGGAGAGATCACTAGATTTCTCAAACACGGATGCATGGATGACATTTAAACCCTCTTCAGGGATGTGACGATTTTGACGATGGGAAAACATTAAAACATGGTATTATACAAAATCTTTTTTTGTTTTGTTTTCTACCACCTGTTTAATGACTAAATTTGCTAAGGCTGACACTTTTCTGACCAGTTTTCACTATATTTATTTAAATAAATCATAGAATTGTTTGAGAAAACCGGTTGTAAAGTAGAATGAAAATGTTGTAATCTATTTATTGTGATTATCTGACAATTTTGTTGCAGCAGCTGGTCCGATCTTTTTTTTTTCTTCATGTATTTTTCACAAAAACAAATTTTGTCAATTTGTTGAGGGACAAGCCTTGATGATGGTGATTTGCAAAGTAATATAAAAATGTGTGTGTATGACAACATATTGCCATAATGCAATTATTAACACATAGGGCTAAACAGTTTTGGAACACATTTGATCATATTTTAAACCTGTCCAAGAATGGCCAGATTTTTTTTAAAGATCAACTGCCAAACTAATACAGTGAATTTCAGAACATGTTTGTAATTGTCTAAACTACAGGATCAGCAAAGTACTTAAACATATTTTTGTAATTTTTAGACCTATATTCAATTGACTTTGAATTGCTGTCAGCCTGGCATGAGCTTAAAGAAGCTGATGTTCCCCATGCATCTCCCCGCACACACCTGTCCCCCGCAGCTGATCACATGACCCAGTTATGATCCAACATTACTATTATGAGAGCCTCTTTTCAGCAGACCCCCACTAGCTGCCTTTAGCCCCTTCTGCTAGCTAGCATGTGACAACTGCCCACAAAGCTGAGATTGAGCTAAAAATACAGGCTGGCCCGAGGTGGAACATTCTGATTAGTCAGAGATTGTTCTTGAATCACAACTCGCTCCCAAACTTGGCAGCAGAAGAAAGAGGTGTCTGTGGGAGATTTACATAAGAGCAGCCAGGCACCACTCTTATGCTCACGCTTACGCATACACAAAATTTCACAAGGAGACATCATGAGTAGAAGTAAGGACAAATAAAACAAACAGATGAAAAAAATATTTAGTTGAAGGAAAAAAATATTATGTTTTGTGATTCATGATTTTAAAACTAGTGTAGATTAGAAGAGTGCATAATCCTAATTTTGAGGTGCTTAATCAGATCTTTCCCAGAGATGGGCAGTGATCAAGTAACTTTTTGATGATTTTGACTGCAATTTGTGTAATATATTTTACAGTGCAACAGTACTTTTGAGTACAAGTGTTGGTTACTCTTCCACTGTAGCTGGCAAAAGCTTTATGTTGACAATATTAAATGATTTGAACGTTAGTGAGTCTTGCACCTTACCTTCAGATATTTTGTTTTTGTAGTCATTGTCTAGTACCCTACAAAATGACCAGAACCTGTGCATTATTTAATGTCAAGTCATTTCAGAATACATAAACAGATAAACAATTTTACATCTGAATTGGTACAGAAGTAGTAGTATCTCCCAATGTTTTTACTCTTGAGTAATTATTTAGGTCACTACTTTTTTTACTTCTACTTGACTAATATTTTAAACTATCATCACTCTTACTAAAGTATACATTTTGGCTACTCTATCCAAATATGCCTTCTCCTCACAAAATTCTTAATTCTCACAAAAGGCACTATGAAATCAAATAAAAATGTAAAGAATGGTTCATGATTGACCATGTTTCATATGACACACTACATGACTACACTTGGTGAGACTGACCTGTTGCTCTCCTTTCTGGTACTTGTCTATAGAAACCTGGGCTGCCATGGTTCACTGCTCACACTGCAGGAGCTGGGGCATTATAGAGCACTGCAGACAACCCACCTGGGACATGGACAAAATGACAACATCAGCACTCTCACACTGTTTATGTTCTAATCAGGAGATAGAACCACATCTTATCTAACAGCATGGTATTGGAATCCTATGGCACAACTATGCATTATTGTGAGGAGGCTAATGATATTATAGAGATGCAACGTCTCATTTAAAATACTCTGGTGTGCATTTAAGCATACATTATTATTCATCAGTTTAACAATTTTGCATCAAAAGAAATAGAATCATAGCCTATTCAGGGGTTTCAAGCTTTGATAACGATCCTCTGTGGTCATAGCAATTAAGCAAATCAAAATTATATCTTCTGAATGGGAAAAGGTCCTCACCGGGTCTCTACATAGTCCTTCAAACAAGGAAGGAATTGTTTGTCTGAAACCCATGAATTGAGGTAGTACGAAATTTATGCTGCTGGGTCAAGACAATATAGTTTGAACTCAGAAGCTTAATGCATGCTTATGATTTTAGACAAAATATTTTCACAATATTGCCAAATTCTTTCACCCTTAGAATTTCCACGTGAGCACAGTGCATGTAAAACAGTACAATACATGAATGCCTATATTATAAAGACAAATCATCGCACTATTATGTTATATAGTTGGTAAATAGTGATAAGCATACAATTTGAAAATATGAAAGAAAATACTGAAAGTAACTGATATGGCGTTCATTCAATGCTTTTGTTGGTTTGCTTCGGTATGGCTCTCAAAAAGGTGAACGAGGGTTGGCTGAGATTTACAACCATGCAACTTGACAAAACAGCAGGGGATCTACAATAATGAAACTATTATTGTGGCTCGTCTACAAAAAACATCATCTTTTGTTCTAAGGGGAAGCTAGGAAACCGCTTTTCTGTGTTGTAGTGATAGGGAGCTTATGTTTACACACCCACCACGATGGATGTAGCATTAGCATGGCGTTAGCTCCGTGTTAGCTTCAGGGAGACACTTGAGGCGATACGGGTTTGCGCTAAAACCACCGGGGACAGTCCACAAATCTTTTTTACAAACCAACGCGACACAATATTTCACCCGAACCAGTTTTCTTAGGCTGGTTTTGTTGTTTTCATTGCACCGCGGCTAAGCTAACAGGCTAACGGCTAGCGACTAGGCTAACTGAAAAGTGCCTCTCGTGTTTGTGTGAAGCCAAAATGCGAAGCGCCATATTTAGCAAAAGGATCCCCTGCCAAAAAACAGTGCTAACTAGGCTAGCCTGTTACAAAAAAAGACCAGCAGCGGATTGATACGGCGTTGCAATGTGTATGGTTCAGCGGCTAGAAACAAACAGCCATTGAATGAACAGCAATCGCATCCGTAAATCATCAAATGTGACTGGACTGATATTAATGTTAACAGTATTGAACAGGCCAGCCGCCGCTTTATCAAAAAATCTCCCCACATCACTCAATCAATCAGACGGGGACAGCTGGCCCGTGTCTCCCCTCCCTCCGCGCGCTCTCTCTCTTTCGGCCGGGCCTCGCTTCTCTCTGCTCGCCTTTGCTTTCCCCACTATCCTCACTCAGCCCCCAAAACGCCGACATTTTTACCCCCTCCCTCACTCAGCCCCTGCCTCGCATTAGACTGATTTTTTTATATTCTTCTCGTAGCGCTGCCCGATTCCGTTTGATTGCCGAAAAACGCGCTCCGCTGCCCTGTCTAGGTCCGCGCCGCTCGCCCTGGGGCATTTTTGCGTGCGGCCCAGATTGTTTGATTGATAGGGAACGGAAAAAGAGGGATTTTGAGTGACAGCTTACCTGAGTGCCAATCTTCGTCACACTGACAAGCGGCTGCAGCAATCGGGACCCGCAGTTGTCACGTTGCGTCATCGCGTAAGGGCCATGGATGGCACGCAGGGCGCTTTGCTCATGAATATGGATGTAGTGGGCGGACTCATGACGTGCCCAGTCCCTCAAGTGTGAGTCTGTCTGGGACCAAAGCAGTGGAAATGATATCCACTGGCCTCGTTTTCTATGAATATCTCCACTGCGGCTCGTATTTAGCGTGCTAAGGAACAATATCTGCGTCAAGACGAGAGTATTAGTTGTAATTTTGGATTGTAGACTGTACATTCTCAAAGGTTGCTATTCCTGCCTGGGAGATGGCAGTACAGCAACACCCTCACACTGTTATCTTGAGCTATATGCATAAACAAATCTATTTCTACCTCATACTAATGTTGATTACTCACAATATGCACAATGGCTATTATTAGGGGCAAGTAATATTGACAAAAATGACATTTGTTAGATCTTTTTTTTTTAGTCTTTAGTCTGTAATCTATTTTGGGTTAATAAAAAATGTGCCTGTAAATATCTTGGTTGCGGTTCAAGAGGCCTATTGCACAAAACGTGAATGGACCATAAAGTTAACCACAAAATGGCAGAAATATCACTTTGAACAGTTTTAAGGATATTTTACCAGATATTTCCTTCCCTTTTGAGGAAATTGTCAACAGTTTTAATAAAAAAATATATATATACTTGACATTCTATCTCCAAAACAAAACGATAATTGCAATATATAATAACAACCTTTCAACATTTTGCAACTACTGTTCATCATAAATAACCATAAGTTTGTTGTTCATTTAGGAGCCTATATATTACATAATGTTGTTTTCTTGATACAAACAGACATAGAGTTGTGTTGTGTTTCATTCACACATGTTTAACACAGAAACCCTGCATATTTAGGCTGCGTTCTCAAACAGAAAACACTCTGTTCTACCTTGTGATGTCATGTGGTAATACAGGAAGTGTGTTTTTATACGCCATGTATTTTACTAGAATCATTTGGATGATTTCAGACCTGGATTTGCAAATCTCTACTGAACTAAACGTAAAAGGAGCTGTTAACTGGAAAACTACCACTACATGACATCACAAGCTAGAATAGAGCATTTTGAGCTTTGGAGATGTAGACAGACTAATAAACCAGTATTACTCAAACATGTGTGAATTAAAAACACAACTAACAGGTATGTTTTTGAGGAGGTAACAATATAATATGGCTGAAAGAAGAATCACAAGAATCTATTTTGTGTGGTATAGAACCTTTAAGCCAGAGATGAAAATATTTTTGACCTTGTGCTTACTCTCATCTCTTTGTGGTGCAATAAAAAGGTCAAATAATTAGCATATCTAGGACTCATTATACATGATAACAAATATGAGGGTTTCATTGTGACTTTTTAATGATACATGTCCAATTTATAATATGGTTCATTTAAAAAGGTATTATTATTTAAAGCAGTATTTTCTGTAATTATTGTTGCACTTTTAGTTATCATGACAGGCCTAATTTGAACAGTAAGGCTGCAACAACAGAGGTTTTAAGAATGTATAAGAATGTATGTAAAGTAGTGACCTACATAGGTAAAATACCCCATAATTTCGCGATACCATCATTTATAATTTTCATACATTATTTGTCTAGAATTCATATCCAGCTTCATCCCATTGTCTAACTGTGTAAACCACATTTTAAAATTCATAGGCTTATATTATGCAAATGTGCTAGGGGAAGAATGCAGCTCTCTGATTGGCTGAGCTGGTGCATCTCCAGAAGTGGGCCAGTGACATCATTAAAATAGAAGCATGGACTCAGCTTTATTCTAACAAGGCCCCAAGGCAGCAGAGAAGTGTTTGATGTGTGCTCAGATTTTACATTCAATTAGGGCAGAACAGGAAGAGGGAAGAGAGCGGAGAGAACAAAAGTTAACACAAGACAAGGCTGCGCCAACATTGGTAGTCTATTTTTTAACTCGCTACCTGGTGTCCATAATGTGAAACTGCGTTACCGCCTAATTTGGCCTAAATTACAGGTGGACTCGACTATTTTGACACCTAAAATGAAACGTGTCAAAACCAGCTTTATGAAGTCAACTTGGGTTTACTATACGATGACAAAATATGTAAAATTATGTTTATAAACATATTTTTGTGGTCACTACCTCCCTATATGATTTAACTTCATTTATTTGAAATAGGTTATTGATAGAGAAATTGTACTTCTGTGGTGTACAGAGCACTCACTGCTCGCCAAGTCCTTGTCTTAGCCTTCATCATTATGAGAGGTATAATACTCCCCACAATGGAAGCATAACCAGGCTGTACAAGACTGGAATGGATTATCACTGGAACATTATCACAGTATCTTGAGGGTTCATGTCTTTGAGTGCTGGGTCCTTATGATGGTAAACAAACTTCTGAACTACAGTCCTTACATTGTCAACTGGTGGTAATGAAACAAAGTAGGTGATGGAAATGCTCCTCCAAATTCCCTCTAGAACACTAAGCTTTATTTAACAGTGAAATGCTTTTTTTTTTTTAAACATATGTGGATAGAGTGAATAGCCCAAGAACAAAAATTTTAACTTTTCTTCTCCACTTTATTGTCATAACAGTTCTCCAAAACATTAAATTATACAATTTGGACAATACTGTGAAATGCTTTCTCTCATTCTGATGCTATTTTACACAAGCCAACTCCAAAAATTGTATGAAATTTTACATGTTCAGTTCTTAGTCATGCGCAAGTCTAGCTTTTTATATTGGAACAAAGGGCCTAGTTTTATTGATTTACCCACATATTTTAAAATCAGTTAACCAGTGTACTTGCTCACACCACTTCAACATAACATGTTCTTTTAAGCGCACAAAATCCAAATTTTATCTCCAGAACGATTGAACTTCTAGATTTATTAGCTCAGTGCACATCCACATAGTATTTTTAGGTAAATATCTGTTGTTTAAAAGGTGCAGTGTCTAGTGCCTGGGGGAGGGGCGTCCAGAGGAGGGCTGGGGCAGTCTGTACTTGGCCATCTCCAAGTCGTAGTCAGCAAAGGTGAACGGCGTGTAGCTGTGGTGATCATAATTCTTGTATGTAGTGTTATCAAATGGTTCCTCTGGTTCCACTGGAGGAGCTGCGGCTTCTGAACGAAAAGGAAACAATGTGGATTAAAAACACAATATAGAAGGAGTGTACAGTGCTTTGGCAGATATGGTGAAATGAATGTTATGTGTCAAATCAGAGCAGGACTGCCTCAAAAAGACACGAGAATGAGCCTCTGAACAGGTTTGAGTCAGGGGTGGAATTTTAAGGAGAGCCTTGATAAAAGAATTAATGCATTGATAAAAGAAAATTTAATAATCACTTCATCTGACAAAATGATCATTTCAAGAAACAAAACTTCAACTTCAACATTTCTCAATTCAATCTAATTTAGCCTTTTTGATAGTATTAAAGTTTTTTGTTTTTTTCTCATCTTTCGTATTTATTTATTTGTCTCCCTTTTTCCCCCCAATGCATTTCAATCAAGCCATAGCAATTTGTTTTTTTTTAAGGTGCATGATGTAACTTTTCCAGTGCATGGTCCATCTGCTTGTCTACACAAAGATGTTAAGGTATTAGGCTGATCTATCTGTGGAGATGAGGTACCTGGCCAAGTTACAGGTAGTTATAGGTACAGGTGGAGAGGTAACCCCGCTTAATGTATTTTTTCAGCAATAAAAACACCTATAATAGAATAAATACATGATAAAATACATTACTTTGAAACAATCCAGGCAGAGCAATAACACCTCCACCTTACAGACTGCCCCTCTGTCACCCTCTCAGATGGGTCTATAATTTTGTCCAGAGCGTGGTAAATTATCAGGGTTGAGCAGGTATCAATACTAAAAAAATCCCATTCACAGGACAGTTTTATAATGGTCTTAAACTGTATCGGAACATATATAAGACACACAGACTAGTATACACCCATGGACCACTATGAAACCTACCTGGATGAGTGATTACACCGATAAGACCACATGGTAGCATATAAAGTAAGTACTACCATTTAATGCCAAAAAATGTTGTTGAAATTTTACTATCGTAACAAAACTAGCCTTGTGGTAAAAGCACTGTCTAAACACACTATTGCTCATTAATTAACAAGTGTATCTACGCAATGAAAGCATGGTCTGTAGTGAAGTCTGTTCATCCATGTTCTCTCGCTTCTTGCTCTAATCTCATCTATTCCTGGCTCTTCTTCCTCCACTCCACCCTGCTCACACCTGTGTCAGAGGCTGTCTCTCGGTCACTGCAGTTCCAGAGTGGATGCTAAAAGTGAAAAGGTGGCAGTACATTATCATAAGTTCACACATGAACAAAGGCGGTTGTCAGGGAGGTGCTTCCTTAACGACGGCCAGACACTTGACCCCCCGCCGAGCCAGAGACGCCACGGTGTGAACGGGCTGGGGCCGAGGACTCACATACAGTCTCCACAACACACTGGAACTCTATGCTCCATATTCATTGTGTTTGTGAGGTTTCAGGAGTAGTATAAGACCACATGAAAATATCAATGGTGGTGCACCATTTGTCTCAGTGGAGACATCATTGCTTTAACTGCAATGTTCCACAGCATGGCATTAGACCTTATCTTGCAGTTATTCAATTATATAGTTTTTATTGCTTAAAATACCTCGAAAAATACCTTAAACCATATTTTCTTACAGTGAGTGAGGTTGCCTTTTCACAAATCGGACCTGTCTATTTCCAAGGAGACAAGCATATGTCACAGCCAACTTTGTAACTTGGTTACAAGTTTAATACCATACTGTGAAACCATACTGTGTTTCCAATCATGCAAAGCAATTAGATCTTCGCTGAGACAATCAGATGCAACAAAAGTTATAGTGCACCTTTGAAAAATTCTAAATTGTTATTACATAGCAATCAAGCCTCTTCCTTAGTATTGGCATTTACTTAAATTAACAGTATTCTAGTATAGTATAGTATCAATTTCACATATAAATTAAGAGGAGCAGGAATTTCTCACACTGGTTTCATATAAAAACACATCCTGCCAAAACATGGACACACAATTCCAGTGTGGTTCTGGAGACTGTTCATCCAGAACAAATCAGCCACAGAAACAACTGATTATCCCTCTTTCAACCTGATGAAACCCCTTTAACATGCTCCAACCATGACGTTAACATTACCATGAACCTTACACATGTACAATCTGCAACACAGGCAATCATTGTTTACAGACAGAGAACTCCAAGTGAGAAAGGGACGTTATTTCTACAGAAAGAAGGGAAGAGAAGTCGTAGTTTCGAAGCAGGATTCACCAGTTGGTCGGTGAAGTGTGGAGACAGGAACCAAAAGGCCAATCTACAAATTTATGGTTTTAAATGCGGTAAACAAATGTGATTTTTCAGATGTGTAATCCTGCTTCGCGAGTTAAACCCAGGCTTTTTTGGTCACCATCTGGTCCGGACGGGACTGTAATATGTGCACTTTTAACATTAGCCTTAACATTAACATTACATGGCACAAAAAAGTCAGTATACTGTAGATATCCTGGAATTCAAAAGAGTCAAATGTTATAGATAAAACAGGTTATAAAAGCAATGAAGCCAATAGAGAAATGACTATAAATAGAGAAATGACTATAAATAAATATATACTGGTGGTGTGGGTCAAATTATATGAACACTTGGGCTTACCTTTATTCAAATTCAAGTTTTTGCTAAAGTTGAAGATTTATATTTATGATTGAATACACACAAAAGACAAAAAAATAAAAACTATAATCATAATTAATGAGTAACACATTTGCTGGATGTAAATAAGCAAATAATTATCATACATTTCTTTGTCCTTTTCTTGTGCAAGGACTCCCTCTGCTGGTGACAAAGCTCTGAACTATGTCTATGTAAAACCTGAATTTGAATTGAGTAAGCCCAAAAGATGTAGAGACGACCAACACTGACCAGATAAGGATGAACTGCAAGGCATAGCGAGGGTTTAAAACAATGGACATTTATGCAACTGAAAAACAGAAAGCCTACAAGCGGGATGATATGCAGAGAAGCGATTAAGCCAGATGATAAGAGCAGGGCACACAAATGAGAGCAGCCAAATCTAGCGCAAATCTGGAGCAAAAGCACAAACAATGGCAGATTGAGGAATCATAGGACCAGGTCATGCAGGTTAAACGCATTTGTTAAATATGGGAAAGGATTTAGGGGCAATTTCACACCTGAAGCCATTTTGTGCCTGAAATCAAAACTGAGACACATTTTAGAACCAAGGAAATATAAAACATCTCACAGCACATCAAGAAGATATATAGAGCATAGGCTATTTTTCCCTATGTTTCACTTATATAATATAATAAAAATAAAGTGCCTGTTATGGCTACATGCATTTATGACTACATTCCTATGTTAAAAATCTGGTAAAGATTTATAAGAAATGTAAAATAAATATATTCGATGGGAGTATTCATATGAATACAAATATTTGTGTTTAAAATATTAAACTGATATTCAAGTGGAACATTTGTCCACAGAGCTTTTGAAATTTTGTAATGGCATGATGAACCAATTTGATTTAATTACCAGCATGCTGGTTAAATTGTGTTTTTGTTTTACAATCGGGGCAAGATATGAGAAAATAACCATTCAATAACTCCTGATCAAAAGAGACAATTCCAACAAGGTGAGAACGGCATTTTGACATAGTTTATGTGTGGTTCAGTTCACTTCACAATTTTGTATTTATTTTATTTGATTTGATTTGATTTGATTTTAGTAGCTGTGCTTGTTGGAGCAACTGCTTTTCTATAGGTTTAACTTACCAGCACTTTACCGTTGTTTTGTTCAAACTAAATGTAATCACATGATAATTTTTCATGTGTCTGCAAAAACTTGTCATAGTCCCATCCCTGATAAGAATATTTTTTGCACTGAAATTACTACCTTCGCCTGTAACCAATGCTTCATTTCAGGTGTGAAATTGGCCCAGAGACACAATGAAAGTGGATGCAGCATGAGCTAGAATGAGTGGCATGGGTTAACACCTCTGCGCTCCACAGAGAGAAGTGTTTCGTGCGAAGGGGATTGTAAAAAGAGGCAACGTGTTTTGACTGCTTTTCAAAGGGGGAGTTTAGAGTGTGTACCCTCAGACGCTTCGGCCGCAGCCAACTCCTCCTCGGCTTTGGCCTCCACAGCCGGAGCAGGGTCCACCAGCTCCTCCACGCTGGCCTCCGCAGAAGCACTAATGGGGATTTCGATTGGTTCTACTGGGGTTTCTACAGGTGCTTTAGCTTCTTCTGGGGCTGATGCAAGAGGTTCTACAACTTCCTGTGCTGGTTCAACTACTTCCTGTGCTGGTTCAACTACTTCCTGTGCTGGTTCAACAACTTCTTGTGCCAATTCAACAACTTCTGGGGTGGGTTCTGTTGTTTCTGGGGTTGTTTCTATGACATCTTGGGCTGTTGGAGCAACATCTTGGGTTGACACAACTACTTCTGGGGGAGTCCCAACTATCTCTTGTGTCGATTCAACAACTTCTGGGGCAACATCTACAACTTCTTGAGCCAATTCAGAAACTTCTTCACTTGGCTTGGCAACTTCTACCGCTACAACTTCTGGAGCAGATAATTCAACCTCAGGAGCTGAATCAACAAGTTCTTCAGTTGGTACAACCACCTCAGGAGCCTTTTCGACTACTTCCTGGGCAGCTGCAAGAACTTCCGGGGCCTGTTCTGCACCTTCCTGCACTAACTTAGCATCTTCCACAACCTCTGGAGGGGTTTCTACAGCTCCACTGGCTTCAGTTAGTGCCGCATCAAGACAAACTTCCCTTGGGCTTTCCACCTTCTCTTCAATGATGGGGTCTTCAACAATGTGTGGTTCTGTAGCAGCAGCCACTGGTTCACCAACAGAAGCTTCAGCTGTGGTCAGAATCTCAGGGGCAGGATCCACCAAATCTTCAGCCTCTATTTTGATACTCTCAGGACTAGCTTTAGGAGCCACGTCCACCATCACATCTTCCTTCACTTCAGGGGCTTGTGTTTTGATGTCTGGTTTCTCATCTTCTGTGTCTGAATCCGAGTCAGAGTCAGAATCAGAATCGCTTGAGGATGACGAAGAGGATGCATCAACCGGAGCTCCACCGGACTCCGAGGAATCCGATTTGACACCGCTTTCTGAGGTAGTGACCAATACCGGAGTGTCATCTTCAGCTTTAGGTTCAGCTGTAAGCTCAGCTGTAGCTTCAGTTGTAGCTTCGGCTGTAGCTTCGGCGGTAGCTTCGGCTGTAGCTTCGGCTGTAGCTTCGGCTGTAGCTTCGGCTGTAGCTTCGGCAATGATTGGCTCTTGAGTTTCTGGAATCACGGGGGCAGAGTCAACAAGTTCTTCCACACTTGCACTAACCACAGGTTCTGCTTCAGCAGTTTCAGCACTTTGGGCTTGTATGGTTTCAGTAGCTGCTGTGGGTTCTTCTGGGGAGACCGCGGCAACTTCAGCTGCTACAACAACTGATTCTGGACCAGCGGTTTCTGAAACGACAGGAGCCGAATCAACCAGCTCCTCCACTGGTGCCTCTGATGGAGTAGCTTCAGTTCCCTCTGCAGACACAGCAACTTCTGGAGCTGCAAGGACCTGCTCCTGATTTGAAATTTCTGCTAGTGCCTCAACATTTGCACTTGGAGCAGGTTCGGTTGGTTCTGAGGTAGATTCAGCTGAGCCAGTTTGTTCAATCTCTGGAGCTGTAATAACAGGCTCTGGAGAAGGGCTTTCTGTCTGAGGTTCTGTGGTTATTTCAGGGTTAGCTGTAGATGTAACTACAGATTCTGCTGCTGCAACTAAAGGCTGTTGTGAGTAAAGTCCAGGGTCTATGAGTTTAACTGGAAAGGCAACGGAGGTCTTGTAGGAGAGAAGAGCTGCTCGCTCATCTGGAGCTTCTGCTGCTGAGGAAACAGTCATAAAGTGTTAGGGCTGCACATACAGATCGACATTCAATGTATTCTCAACAGAAGAATGGAAGATGCAGCTGCCATTAAAAATACAGACAGGAGTTGTTTATACTTTTTATGGAAATAAAAATCTGCTGCATTTTCTAGTCAACTTAAAATACAGGTACAGAAACAGAAGATTGACTGCATTCAAAATGTGTTATTTTGATTGTCATAATGATGGTCATAAATATTCAAATTTTTAATTTAATGAATGCGTAAGGTGCAGGTTTACAAGACATTGCTTTTATATTTTGTGTTTTTAAAAAAATACTGCAATCTACTGTTGAGAAAACATTTGAGTCTAGCAGGAGCTACAATTTGCAAATTGAAAATACAAAAAGATTCTTAAAGTGTATGTAAATCATTAAAAGAAGTCTGGATGAAATCAACAATCCTGGGTCGCTTTGCTCCAGCTGTGCCAATCTAGTACCAGATATTTTCATCAATTTTAATATGAGGTAGCATTAAACATAATAAATATACATTAAACACACTGTTGGTAAATGGAATTAAAAAGCACAATTTTAATACAGACTATAACTGTTGTTAACACTAAAAAAAGATTCAAACATGATAATAAAAGAATTATGTTTATGGTGAAATTGAGAGAAAATGATTACACAACACACAAAAGGTCATATGCTTATATGTATAAAACGCAGTATTCCTTCAGTTATTAAAATATGTGGGTCTTACTCTTGGCCTCGGCAGGTTCTTTGGCCCCAGTACACAGTCTGGCAACAGGACGACTCCTCAGAGCACACAGGCTCTCCAGCTGGAGACACTGTAACAGAAACAGTGAAAACATTATTCAAATTTCCACATGTTTTTGTAATCATGGAAAGTAGCTGAAAACCAACTATAATTTCTTCTTCTTTAGATGTTAGTGTGTTGAAATCTTGAAATACGGTGATACTCATGTTTGGTATTGAAATCACAATTTGAATGGACACAATTAGGAAATTGCAAAGTCTGCAGTTTTTTTAAGTACTGTAATGTCAGATACAAGCAACACAATGTTCTGTATAAAACTGCTATCCCTGTAGTTTAGATCTATATCAACATGTTCTGAAATGTGATTCTTTTCATGCTTAAAATGTGAACTTTGAACAGAATCCTATTAATAAAACATACATGTCATATATATATATATATATAAAAAATGTGATTTCCAGATTTTATTTTTTTTTTAAGATTGTCTAGATTGTCTCTCACAGTGGACATGCAACATGTACCTAAGATGAAAATTTCAAGTGGGAGAACTTGCAAAATCACTGAGTGTTCAAATACTTATTTGCCTCACTGTGTGTGTGGGTGGGGGTGGGTGTGTGTGGGTGTGTGTGTATGTGGGTGTGTGTGGGTGTGTGTGGGGGGGTGTATGTATGTATGTATGTATGTATGTATGTTATATATATATATATATACACACACACACATACACACACATACTGTTTTAATTATTAAAATGGGTGCATTTCATAGTTTTTGCAGGAAGTGATTTAACAATGCAATACGATTGTTTCAGTTCTTAAAAATAGAGATACATCATCAATATCATGCGCAATATATCAATTATAACATGTATTGCAAAATTGTGATATTATTGGATCGAATTGTGAGGGACCCTGTGATCGACCAAGTACATTTTTTACAGTGTATGAATGCTATAGAGAGAGTAGTTTAAACCTCCTTTAAACTATTTATATATGAATATTAGGCATTTATTTTATGTAGAAAAAATACCTGCAATAATACATAATCCTGGAAACGTCCACATTTAATTATCATAACAAAAGAAACATAAAAAAATATAATAGAGCTGTGTTCACTGACAATGGCGATAAGTCTTCTGATTCTGATAAAAGGTGAAAGCTGTATTTTGATTTTAACCGAGTACGTTGTGACGTCAGAATAACCTTTGAGTAGACCTGCTGGTAACATTTGAATGGATATTTCATTAGTTTACTGGTGACTTGAATGCTGTATCTAAGATAAATCTAATTTAACTTAAATTAACAAAGACAAAAAAAATAAAAAATGATATCTTTCCACTCGTTGGTTTGAATGTTTGGAGCGTCTTCAGTTCAGGAAGTGTGTGTCCTTTAAATTTAGTGAAATATGCGCTTTACTTGGTTGTTTAAATGCATTCATTATTTACATTTTTCAAATATTTTACTTTCATTGCCCTTTCCCCTTCTTTTGCAGAAGAATAATGCTCATGTTAAGCTGCGTTAATCCGTTTGTGAGGCTTTTACCTTGAGAGAAGCTACTCGCCCTATCCGAAGCAGAGAGGTCGCCATCTTGAGTTCCTGTTTCTATTATGGTCCGACCGCAAACGAAACGAGGTTTAAATAAAAGTTCCGCCTTGCCCAACTGATCCTGCTGCTGCTCGTGTATGTTTGGATTATTATTATTATTATTATTATTATTATTATTATTATTATTATTATTATTATTATTATTATTGTCTCCGCATATACAAAAAAACTAAAAAAATAAAACAACAATTAACAAGTTTCTAATTATTGAATTTTTTCCCATCACACTTAAAAGTTTAAAAACTGTCCGGGCCAAGGAGAGCCTCAAGAAAACGCGCACCAGAGCGCACGCGTCTAACACACGCGCACAACGTGCTGCTCAGGACGCGCTTTGCGCGTACAGTGGGTCCTCCCCATTCACTTTAATGCACTCTAAAAATACATGTCAAAGACGCATTATAAAAAAAAAAAACAACAACTAATGGATAATATGAATAATAAAGGCGGCAATTTTGCTGCACGTCAAATCATCCATCATGAAGGCCATCTAGGTCCGCGTTGGCCTTCACGCACAGAGCGCCCTCTGGTGAGGTACATGCTATTGCATCGCATTTTGGTGAAGCAAAGGTTTCCAAGGTTTCAAATGAAGCAAAGCCTTATAGAAAAAACGCTTAAAATGACACTTTGACTATTGTGGAACATACTGTGAGATAATTTGCTAACATATTTGTCTATACTGTAGGCAAGGATTTAATGTTAAGTAATCTAGCAGGCTTGGATTTGTTATAATTTTAAGATACTTACAAGTTCCACATTGCCAGTTTGACACCATTAACATGCTGCATGTTACATATTGCTTCATAATTGACACACAATTTTCCACAAGTCATTGGCACCAAATGTTTTTATTAGCACAAAGGAACAATCAAAGGCTAGAAGCAGACAGAGAGGCACACACAGGATTCAGTTTAGCACCAGCGAAACATGAGACTTTAGTTTAAAAAATGACTTTTTGCGCCTCCATATTTGAAAATTCAGTTGTTCCCTTCGACTTCGGTAACACGTTGCATGCACATGGGGAAAAGGGAATGTTGGTCTATTGGAATAGTCTAAGTATTACAAAGCAGAAATATCACAAGTCCAGTAACAGTCCAGGCTTGATTAGGCTTTTTTCCAGATGGCTGATGGGAAATGTAGTGTTCAGTCTTTTAGTGCAGAGGTTTTGTAGTTTAGAACCACAAACTCGCTGTAGCTTTGAGCTCATAGGGTCATAAATGAGGCTCTGGGGCTGGCAGGCTACATCCAAAGCAGATATTATTAAACCTTTAACCAACATCTTTTTTTTACTTTTTCTCATACGTGTTTTAAGCTGCACATGATAGGATATGATAGATATTCAGTGTGGTAGATTCAAGTGGTAGAGACAATTAAAAACTCAACAAATTAGGGCTGTGAAATTGATTGAATTTTAATCAAGATCAAGATTCAGTCATGACTAATGGCCAATGATCAGCTTGTCGTCAGTGGAGAGGTCTACAACTCATCCTCTGTTCTTCCAAATTCAGTGCATGTTTTTACTGACAAATTTGACTTTTTTGTTTAAAATGATTACTTAAGTGACAATTAACTATTTCGTTTAGGTTCAGAAAATGAATACTGTCATCAATGTTTAAATATAAAAAATTATAAAATAAAAAATTGTAATGGATCAATATGATGAAAAAACATTTTACTTTTTTCCCATTGTATCACACAGCCCTTATTCAAATACATTTAAATATGTGTAAAATGATTGAAACAAAAGTTCAGTTAAAATGAGCCCTTGTCTGATTTCCTCTGTGTATCCAATGACAACAGTCTAACAGAAGTACTCCTTTAGACACACTTTTGGTTGAACTCCACATGGTAGATGCTAGAGTAGATTGATGTGAGCCGTTTAAGGACATTTTGGCTGAGTGGCTCAAACAAGGTTTCACCCAAATTTTTAAAAACACTAAAGTACTTGTTTGATAAAATACTTTCTTTGAATGCTCTAAGATATTTGAATAAAGGATTCATACATTATTATTCTCAGGAGACTTTAATAAGAGGTCAGAGTCCTGCTTAGTCCCAGTCTTAGTGTGAGCTATTATTTTTCAGTTTTATACTCATCTAGCAAGGCAATAAGCAGACTGATTGTCCGTAGTGAAAGCAATGTATAAAATGATTTAGTGATGTAACAAATTGCAACCGTGTAACCCAAAACATGCACAATAGGTCAAATCCTCCAGCTAAGGCAGTCCAGACCAAAATCAAAATCTGGAGGTCTTGCTGCTCCTGACAGGTTTAAACCAGAGGCATTGAAGGATGGGTCAAATGCAGGGGACACAATTCCCTATGGTGACGATAAAGTGTACCATAAAGAGGGAGTATTTTACTTCAATGGGGTATTAACTGCTAACACCTAACATATTTAGATCACCTTTTATTGTTTTGAAAATGCTGTATTCGCTGAAAACAACATATTGACATGTTTTATATGTTTCACTCTCGTTTTTGACGCGCTGACTTGCTCCCTGCCCAAAGCCATTCCCCCCGTGCATCCCGCCAATGAAGCTACTGCATCGCATCAGGTTGGTGAAATTGCTGTGTACAGTTTTGTTTTCTGTTTTTGTACATTTAGGGAGAATTGCATAGATGCCGTGGCTTGTGGGCTGAGCATTGGACAGAATCTAAAATCTAGAAACGAGCCATGACGGGGATTTGAGTAATTTAGCAATCTTTCCCAGGTCCTACTCAAATATGTATGTATCACAGCAAAACCCTCTTTATGCATGTTTTTGATGAGAAAACAACATTATAACATGGTAGAAAGCTCAAAAAATATATTTTGCATAATACCCCCTCTTAACATTATTACAGTAGAGACACACTGACTCACCCAACAGCATTATCATATAGCACATAGCAAATTTGGGAATATAAAATCCACTAGACTGGCTTTGTGTTTGATTATTACAAAAAAGTTGATATTGCAAGATAAAGAACTTTTTCTTTCACTTTGCTTAGAATGTTCCACAGTATGGCATTAAACTCATCTATCTAGAATTAATTTAATCCCAAAAGTTTTATTGGTCAAAAATACTTTGGAAAAACATGCATTCTTACTGTGAGCGGGGTCGCCTCTCCACAGATCTGACCTGTAATCACTGACTTTCTCCATGGAGACTATCTTGACTGTGGATCTTTTTAGACAATGCATTAACATCTCCATGGAGACAAGCAGGTGGCAGAGTCTCCATCAGAAAAAGTTACATAGTGCACCTTTCACGCATATGTTAGTTGAAATGTTGGGACATGTAGCAAAATGTAGCAAGCCCCTGGATGAGCCCCTGGATGTAGCCTCCGTAGACCCCAGATCTCCATAATCATGGTTAAAGTTTGTTTTTATATTATAATCTGAGTTCAACAGTCCTGTTCGTCTCTGTGCAGCTCCTCATCCTCCTCTTCCTCCCCTTCGTCTCGCTCGTTCAGCTCCTCTCCAATCACGTCCAGTTTAGAGTCCTGTCTCTTCAAAAGCCCCGCCTCTTCCTCCTCATGGCCCTCCCCTTCCTCCTCCTCGTTATGGTAACCGATGCCCGCCGCCTGCAGTTGTAACCGCCGCTCCTCCACCAGCAGGAGACGCTCTCTGACGCCTTCAGCTGCTACCGCTGTGTCGCTGGGGCTGCCAAAGAAATGCTCGCTCCTGGAGAATAAAACAGTTTAAAAGTTATATATACTCAGACTAGGGATGCACATTATAATCGCAATGTCGAAAATAAATATATTGCTACAACAGAAAGTCCTTCATTTTACAGAAAAGTACTGTTTTTGGACAGTAAAATACATTTTCACATTTTACAGTAAACTCAGATTGGCCTTGGTTTAATCTCTTAAATTTTTATTTTGACACCGTTTGACTAATAAAAAATAAAAATAAATAAATAAATTACTGAACTTACTGTGCCAAAAAGTGCAAGATGGATTTTGGATTGACCGTAGACATACATATATTATTACAAAACAAACTTTAACTGAATATAACAATCTGAACTGGATCAAAAGAATACCAAAATTCTAATTGTCTGTACACATTTTTTTATCCAAAGGTGCGTATGTTCAAGATTATCAAAATTGTTGTTGATTTGTTGTTAAAACTGTTGTCAAAATTAGAAGTTCACAAATTTTAGAAAACAATAAAAAAAACAAAAAAAACTGCTAAGGTTACACAGTGTATATTATAGTTTTTTCTGGATAACATATAACAATATTTTGGCTTTATGTTGGTGGCAGAGTTACTTGACAGTCCCAGTACAAAAAAAATACATTTTTACATGCAGTGGTCATATGTATGAAAGTTAAACAATTTCATGTGGATAAGCCCAGTAAATACAGGGATATTAACCATAAAACAGGTCAACACATCTACAATTGACTGAGAAAATCAACAGTTAGTTGATTTTAACTTAAATAATTTTTTCGCAAAAGCTTTAGAAAGTATTGCCATTATTTAACCGCAAAGATGTGATGAAAAGTTGAAAAGACTTTAAGATATAAGATTGAGATTGACAAGTTTGTGAAGCCGATCCAAAGAAGTAATGATAAGATTCAATATTTGAGGATCATGAGGACATTTCTTTTAAAAACAGGAAAGTCATAGTCACAGGTTTTAGCTATCTGATACATAATATTTTGTTTTGTAATGGCCTCTTTAACTCCCCTCTAAAACAGTTTTTTTTTTTTTGGCTAAGATCTGTACCTCACTATCTTCAAAGGAGTGTTTAGTGGCTTTGAGAATGAGTTGTACAGCAGATTGGGGTCCCGAGCTGCTCTCACAATGGTGTTGGTACATTCTCCTATGTGTCTGTTTAGTTTCTCCAGTATAAGCTCACTGCACTCTTCACTACACTGAATGAAGTAGAGCACATTGCTTTGTTTGTGGCTCCAGGTTTTGTCCTTCGGGTAAACCAGTTCTGTCTTAAAGTTTCTTGTCTCTCTTATATTCATGGGTTTTAGCCACCTTTAGCTACATAATATTTTGTTTTTTAATTGTTAATTCCTATGGCAACAGTCCTAACTTCTGAAGCCCACAGAAAGATCATCAAATTCTCAAAGGTGAGGACAACCTAGGACACAGTAAATGTATGTGGTGATTACCCATCGGGGAAGATGACCGGCAGAGTGAGTCTGTCCAGGAGAGCCTTGCCTGAAGAGTCTACGTCATCCAGAGCAGCTGGGTCCACACACACCTCCTGCAACACCTGCACACAGCATGCACACAGCATGCACACAAATATTCACTATGTGTACTTCTTAAAAGTCATGTCCAAACTAGGCAAGTCACAATAGTGCCAAGGTCATCCATCTGAAACAGATTTCTGCTCTTTTTATTTAAAAAGTCTAAAATTATTAAAATTATACTGTACTATTCAACTTTAGAGACATCACATCTTGGAGCTATGATTATTGTGTGAAAAAAAACAGTGATTTCGAATTATTCACAATTATCACAGCCATGACCAAAAAATAGTGAAATCCTTAATTCACTTTCATTCACATTGTCTAATAGATCTGTCCCTCCAGTATGTAAGACACTTTAGGAGCATCCTTTGGAGAATGCATTTCTTATTACAAATACCTGACTGCAGGGGCAGAGTTTGAAGTGTGGATACCTGTTAGTTCAATCACATTATTCCTCATATATCCAGACTCCACCCCTCCTCCCTCCTCACCCTTTTCTTTAGTCCTCCAGGTATTGCCCAGTTTAGCAGCTGTATTTGAAATGTGGTAGTGAGCGGAGTTTACATGCTTAGTCTCATCTCAAATCTAATTGCAATCCAGAGTCTTAATTTTCACATTCTTGCGAAATTGTTCACAGATCAAACATCAACATTTTCTTCTCATCTAGTCCTAATAGAGAAACTAGCACAATGAATGAATGAACACCCCACATAATGCATATACTCCATGAAAGGTCCTGTGAGTGTACTGACCCTCTCTGCTGCGGTGTGGAAGTCCAGGGCCAGCTCGAGCCGCGCCTGCCTCTGGTCGGCGCTTACGCTGAACTGCTTCCACACACGGTTGAGCCTGGGCAGAGTGTCCCCCGAGGAGCGGGTGGTGCAGCGGAGAGACTGGCACAGCACCACCGTGGCCTGGAGCAGCTGGCGACCGTAGTCATATGTGCTCTGAGGAGAAAGCACAAGAGTCACAGGTAATATTTACGTTGCTTTAAAGAAGACGCATTTTGGGACGTACACTGACTTCCTGTTCAAAACACCTCTTCAGAGTGGCATTTCATAGTAGCAAGCAGTGGATTTTCATTTATTTGTTTTTACTGTTGAAAAATGGCTATAAATATTACGTAGCCACAGATGAGAGACCACTGGGAATACAAGTTGCCACAGTGGGGTGCCAGGGAGAAACACAGTCGTTGTGTCCTTAAACAAGACACTTCAACCTAAACATTCTTTGGGCAGTCTGCATTCTCTGTCCAGGGCGCCAAGCTCTGGAACTCCTTAAGCCCTGAGCTGAAACTGAACCTAGACTGGTCCACCAGTGGGATATTATCATATAATCCTGTGTCTTTTTGCCTTTTGTAAAACCCTTTTAGGGGAGGACACTGCAAATTAGCCTTGACTATAAACTTTGTAGTATGTAACATATCTAATGTACATACGTATACCTAAGAAATAAATAAAAAAACACACACACACACATTGCCTAGTATGAATGTGGAGTGTGCATGAGTGTTGATGATTGTCGGAGGCAGAGATTCCGTGACTCTTCCTGCATTCTCCTCACTTCCATCCCTCTGTCCCAGGACAGATGTGGCTTCCATAGTAACTTATCACCACTGAGTCTGAAGTGAATGAATAATGCACTGTAAAGCCCTTTGGTTATCATGAAAGGTGCTATATAAATCCAATGGTTAATTATTTTATTAAAATATAACTCTGCACTAGCTAATGATGACGAAACACTGTTGTAACATGGTTAAAAGCTCATAAAAGTAGATAATATCTATGTAAGGTCCTTCAAACAGCTTTTAGACACTTGAGCCTTTTGTACAACTGATATTGAAGACTTGTTATGTTATGAATCTGTTATGTTATAACATCTGAATGTTATGTTATAAATCTTTAGTACATGAGATTTGAAAGCCTCACCTGAGCAACATCCACAAACTTGCGGTGTTTGTCCAGCATGGTCCTGGTCTCCTGAGAGTCGTCTCCCAGTCGGACGTGAGTCTTCAGCAACGCATCCAGAAGCTCACCCAGCCACTCCACTGACTGCATCACACACAAGACTCAAATCATTAAGAGTACAGGCCATAAGCTATAACCAGAACATTAATAACTAGAGTGAAAGTGACAGTTATAATTTCAGGACGAGAGACAGGACTTTTAAAAATATGAACACTTGTAGCTGACCTCAAGTAGACAGTTTCACAGGCAGGGTCTGTAAAAACTGAATGAGGCCTCACCTTTGAACTCTTAGGACAGTTAAAAGAAGACTACCTGAGGACCTCAGAGTCCAAGAGGGCTCATATGATAAAAGCAGACCAGATAAATAAATATTACTGAGACAGGAAAGAGCTTGGTAAAACAATAAAAGCACCTTAAAATCAATCAGAAAGAAGAATGATCCTCACATCAGTGTTTCTGTGTGTTGCCAGTTTCAATGTGAAATCCAGTTAGTTTAACGCTAAAATGCCTCTCTCTGATCTGAATGGTCACTACCTAAACCTCAGCTACTGAAGCCAATCATTATTCATTGCTAATGCAGCTTCTGCAGCTCAGTGAGTGAATTCTGGAGGTTCTGAGTTTTCACATGAGGCATAGCCTGTCCATATACTGAGAATGAGTAAAACTTGTATGTGTCCTCTATCTGTGGGTTAAGGCACTGGAAACCCAGGTTCAGTTGTGATTGTAGTACAGTTGGTAAACCAATAAAGGCTAGGTAGGCTACTTTGAATTTCATGTTTCTGACCTGTAAAGCATCCTCTTCACACTTGAACAATTGGACCATCTGTAGCATTTTGAGCCTCCTGACGTCCACCATGTCTTCACACCTGAGGAAAACAAACATTTTGTCAAGTAGCAAAATCAAGTTACTTTTTATAGCCTGAGTTGATCTTAAGTACATTGTGCTTTAGATGCATGAAAAATCTCTCTGAGCTCTATCTATTCATTCATGATTCTTTTACTGATACTCTGTGATGGTGAGCACTAATTGTACAATATTTTTAGTGGATCAATATATACAGTGAGTGAGTGAGTACTTTTTCTTTGTACTAGTGGGGACTTTTTTGCTTTTTTTCTCCACTCACTGTATGTTATTACACTGTATGTGTAATAAGTTATGTATTCCACTTATCAAACTGCCAACTGTGCATCGATTGTGTTTATTCTTGGTCTCTTATTTGTTTATGTTCAGTGGTGGGTGTTGAGTTCTGACCTTTGCTTGCGGAGCTGCATCTCATCCATGACCGCTTGAATCTGCTGGACATTCCCCTGCTGCTCCTCCGACGCCCCGTCTGCTTCCTCTACAGGCCACGCCGTCTGCCCACACATCTGCTCCAGCAACAATGCCCCCTTCTGCCGCAGCGACGTCAGGCCCGCCTCTGACAAATGACAAAAGCACAAATAATAAGATATGGGCTTTTTTTATCGATATTTATGAAGGGGAACCTAATGAGAGCACTTGGGCTTCCCTTTTAATGGGTGCCCTGTTTAAAATACAATACAAACAGAAAAAACAAAACAAATAAGTATATAAATCCCTATAAACATGAAAAACAGGAGCAGGTGTAAGTATAAAAGTTCGTTACCAGTTTATTAAATAACAATTGTCACCAACGTCTCCATGTTTGTTTGCTTTTTCTTGAAGTGTATTCCATTTTTGTGAAGCAAAACAGTTAAACGCCCTCTTGGTCAGAGAAAACAAAACAAGGATAGAACTAGGAGTTAAAGGGCTCTGCCAGATTTTTTCCCATGTCTTTGAGCAAATACATCTTGCTCCAGTACAGATATTGGCTGTCTGTCTGCATCAAATTACTAAGTGTTGGCAGATAATCAGGAAGTGTGCATTAGCATGGTAATTATTGCCAACTACTGTCACGGTAAAACTCCACTCTCATGTCTGAGAGTTTTCAAAACCGCTTAAAAAGTCATCACAGAGAATAATTATGATGCTCAGAATGTATAAGGAATAACCTTAGGCCACTGCAAATATATTTTTAAGACAGTAAAAATCAGGTATAGCACATAAATGTAATACAAAATTAAAATAACATGCTCAAATGTGACACACTTTAGGATGTACAGTCACGCACCCACAGTCTGCAGCTTCTCCTCCAGCATTTTCAGATTCTGTTGGATGGCAGCTCCATCAGCCGGAGCCACGTCTGCACAGAGCATGCCCAGAAGACTGTCCAGCTGCTGGGACAGCTGTGGGGAGACAACACACTTAACCATTTATTGTCCATAGAGTTACACTAGCACACTTTTATCATGACGTCTGACTGTGATGGAAAGGCTTTTCCTCAAACTGGAGATCTGTTTAATGTATTGGTGTGTCTTTCCATGTCAAGATATAATTTTATGTTATACAATTATTCTAGTACTTATTATCAATATCTGCATCAATTAATTCTAGTACTTAATTAGTTCAAGTAGCACCAGGTAACATTTCTGGTGGAGAGTCCAGCACCTGCTCGTCTCCATAAGATGTTACTGTTTTTCCTAGAATGTTTCTCAGTATGGCAGTAAATGTAGAAATCTCAATGAGGACAAACAGGTGACAGCACAAAGCCATGTTACTGGTCAAATCTGTGGAGAGGCACCGATAACCAATAGATAAGTTTCATGGTTAAGCTCTAAAGCCGCTCCGTAGGTTTTGATATCAAGTTGGGTTTGAGTATGCTTCAGTTTCAATAATGTGGTCTTATATGCCACACAAATTATTTTGAAAGGGAAACAAACTAGTCTGAAATAACAGTATGTTTGACAGGGACTGGCAATATATTTGTTCTAAAAATAGGGTTTCCCCTCATATCATATCAGTCCAATATTTAAAATGTAGCCAATATTTGGAACCAATATTTCTCCTGGCACTGCCTCAGTCTCTGTTTGCCCATGTGCCATTCTCAGTTTTTCCTTGATACATCAGATTGGCTTAGGTTTAGGCAGTTAAGCCGCAGTTATGTAGTTAGAATTTTACTGTATCTAATTGGATTTTATAAACCTAACTGATATTTTCCAATACAGAGATCATCAGCCACAGCAGCAAGTCAAATATTGGATGATAGTATTGGTAAAAGAAATAAATAAATATTCGATCATTTCCAGTGTTTGATAATAATATTGGTTATGTGCTTTTGTAATTAATACTTCTATTGTATCACGATCCTCTCCATAAAAAGGAGACACCAGTGCACATGAGCCTACCTCTTGTGCGGTGCTGTGAAAGCTGTGTGCGGCCTGCAGGACGTTCTGCCTGGTCTCCAGCTGAGCGGCCTGTCTGTAACACACGTCACTGAGCTGCTGCTGGAGAGACTTGAGCTCAGCTACCTCCTCCTCCTCTCCCGCACTGAGGAGGGCGCCGATCTGCTGGTTCAGCTCCACGTACACCGCAAACCACTCCTGTCAAGAGGCACACGCATGCAGAGCACAAAGGGTAAGGGGGTGGGCACAGTCACTTTACTTAGAACTGCGGTACTTTGCTTTGTGTTGTGGTATTGTAGTTTTCTTAGTGCAGTAGTACTCACGCTGTGCTGGCTCTCGATCTCCTCGTGCTTCTGCTGCAGAGCCTGTGCAGCCCTAATGGAGTCCCCTATGGCCTGATGGGATTTGAGAAGTTCAGAACCTGGGCCCTGGAGCCACGTCACCACCTTGAGAATGAGAAGACAACTATCAGAAAGTGTTTGGATTGTTTGGCGAAGTGTCAAGGCCTGGTTTAGTGATTCACATGTACTTATGGGTCCCGCAATTTTGCCATACTCTGACCCGTCCAGCCGATGCATCGGCTTTTTATTTAGTTTTTCTGGTTCAGGCTGAAAAGTTCCTGAAAGCACTAAACTGGTAACAATATGTAGCTCCTTGCGCAATAAATGATTTTAGGAGTTCATAGAACATAGACAAATAATAATTTAAAACAAACAAGGGTTTGACTTTCACATCCCATTCTCTTGCTCTCTCTCTTTCTCTTGTTCACACCTAAATGCACAGATGCCATGACATGTGAGATAGCAGTCAGGCTATGAAATGATCATTTCTTGGCCAGCTCCCATCTGCACATAACCTGCAGGACCCATCTATACCCCAAATAAAAAAGGCACTCGAGAGGGAAGCGGTTAACTTTACACATCCAAAATGTAGCCACCACAAACTCTTTTCCTCTTCAATACAAAGATTGTTTGGATTCTCAATCCCCTGAGCTTCTGCACTGATAAATATTTATACATCTTCAAGACTGGCTCACCAGGCTACTTCATATGTGGTCTGGAAAATTGCAAATTGCTTTCAAAGAAAAAGTAGCAGAAATGATTCATTATTCATCACACTACACTGTTGCAAAGCACATTCCCACTTGCACTTAGCGACCCGTGTGTGTTATTCACAGTGGTAGTGGGAGTATTTATGGCACATGGATGCACATTTGTACGGACGTATATATGCACCGGTAAGTGGCACATGTATGAACAGGGCCACAGGCACAAATCCTGATCTCCAAACTCACAAATGTCACAACATGCTGTAAACTATCATGTCCTCCAGCACCGCCGTCTGACCTGGAAACTCCACTCAGACACATACTGATGCATATTCATCATAGCATCTTTGACAAATATGTAAAAAGTATGTACATCTATACATTTTTTAAGAGCTACTGCAGAACTGTGTCCTGCTCTCTCATGGTACACACAATAGATGTATCAGAAAGCTTATAACTAGATGATGGAAAGTGAGGCAAATTATATATTGAAATACATTTTCATTTGTTTTAATAAGAAACACAAATTAAAAATTGTGATGTATCAATATGAAGGAACTAAGAAGTGATTTGTTTTTTATCCTGTTGCCCAGTCCTAATTTCAAGTATATTTTGATAAGGAAGTTATTTAAAAGGTACAGTATGTAACTTTCTGGAGGTAGCATGACTCTGTGGAAATAGAAAGTTAAACCATACTTTGGACATTCTCCTTGGAAATAGATACGCTTTATGGAATATTTGTGGAATTTGTGGAATATTATGCAAGCCCACTCACGAGTGTAGCCTTTGGATGAAAAGTTACATACTGTGGCTTTAACAAGATTAAAAGTTCAAAAAGGCCCTGTAAAATGTGTAGGAGACATTTACAGGAATGACT